>NW_024533141.1:0-76820 GCF_016097555.1 Gigantopelta aegis
ACCAAACAAGTTACTGTAAGTAGAATCTAATAAGTATAGGTCAGATTTTTGTGGTGGTGGTTAAGATTTTTTTTTCTTACCATATTTACGCCATTCTTAAAAACATTTTGTTTTGTTCATTTCTGACCAGTAGTTTTAAATGTGAGTAGATAGGTAGGGATTATTATTATTATTATTATTTTTAATTGTTGGGGTTTTTTTGTAGTTTTTTGGGGGGGTTCCCATACATATAATGCCACATATGAGATACTTCATTCTGTCATATATGAATGTCATAGGTTTGAATATTTCTCCTAGATTGTTTAATGATTTAAACTAAACACTTTATTGTTCACTAAGGGCTATCATGTAGTTTTAGTAAGTGTATATTTCACAGTAGGGCTAAATGCTCAGAGTTTACAAAAGCACGCCCTAAAACAACATGTAAAAAATAAAATGAAATGGTTTTGCTTCTCTCTATGGGGTTACCAATTTTTACTGAGGACTACTAAGTATAATAATCTGGTAGCGCGGTGGCCTACCACTGGAAAAAACCTAAGGTCAAGGCCTGATTCCACTGCAACATTGCTACAGTGTTGTCCGGTGTATCGGTGCACCTAAGCATTCAAAAACAATTTTTTATGTGAACACTGTGAAAGACTTAATAAAATGTGTCTCACACCAATGAAGCAGTGCATAATCTGAAATACACTACAAATTGGTTTATGTCTGTAGTAAATACACATTTTAAAACTGTTCATAAATGTAGACACCCCCTTAGTTGCATGTCCGGTGATTCAGCGCAGTAGATGTAGATCGGTGACCGTGCTATTTATAAATCGCCCATGATCTCACTTTGTAGCCCATAAATGCTACACTATTGTCCCAGGTCCAGGATTATTTTAGTACTTTTTTGTTTTGTCTTGTTAAAAAATATTATTATTTAAATGAAAGATTACACATGACCCATCTCATGATCAGTTTCGGAATTGTTTTCTTGAGTGTCACAGTACTGCAGATGAATACATGTTCATTCTCATGCATGGCTAAGATGCCTACATGGATTTTTTCTCTTGGGTAGATTGCGCACACACATGGATCTTATCTCGCTTTTATTATTTTTATATATATATATACTGAACAAAATAAGAAACTTCCGCTAACTTTGCTTGAACATAACTTGATGAAAACAAACCGGGGGAATAATTGTTATATATGCGTTTAAAGAGTGTTCCCTGATGCATCGTTTGGTGCAAAAATCATGGCCATAGGTTAACAGAAACTGGGAGAAATTTTGACCAAGTGTGGTAGGGGTTAAAAATAAAAACACCCACTTAATAACAGGTATGACCACCTCTTGAATTGACCACTGCAGTGAATCACAGGCGCATAGAATTGACTAAAGTGTTGATTTCTGCCTGTGGAATATTGTTCCATTCCTGAATGAGCACTTGACGAAGTTCGTTGACGTTAGCGGGTGGGTTGGGACGACACCTTAATCGTCTGTCCAGACTATCGCAGACATGCTCGATGGGGTTGAGATCAGGACTTTTAGCGGGCCAGTCATCAATGAAATCAATGTTATTTGTCCTAAGAAAATTTACAGTGTCACTAGCTGTATGAGAGGAGGCATTATCATGCGGACAAATCGAGATATTAGCTTTGTTATGGAACAGAGGAATGACGTGATGAGCGAGAATGTCATCGCAGTAACGTTGAGCATTTAAATTGCCATCAATGACGACTAGTGGTGAACGATAACCATGGGCAATGGCTGCCCAGACCATGACAGAACCCCCACCACCGGAACGAGCTCGTTCAGTAACACAACAGTCAGCATAGCGTTCATTTCTCCTACGGTAGACGCGCACCCTGCCATCACCACGTTGTAAAGAAAATATGGATTCATCCGAAAAAAGAACAGTATTCCAGCGTCGCCGTATCCAACAAGTGTGTACACGTGCCCAAGTAACACAATTTAGACGATGACGTTGCGTTAAAACGCATCCGACGTAAGGACGTTGTGCATGTAAACCATTCTCCCGAAGACGATTACGAACAGTTTGCCCACTGATTCGGTTATTATGAAGCCCAGGTGTGTTAGCAGCAGTAGCAGTGGCAGTTTGGAATCGATTGCGCAAATGCGTGTTCATGATATAGCGGTCTTGACCACGCGTTGTAACACGTGGACGTCCACGACGTGTCAAGTCGTTGGTGCTTCCTGTCGTTCGAAATCTTACGCGAAGATTTCGTATCGGTATCGCTCGACTAGAACTCCCAACATGCCTTGCAACGTCTTCTGTCGACATGCCAACATCAAGCATGCCACGGGACATGTCGAACCATGCATGCACATGCAAATTGAATTTCACGTTGTCGACAATTAACAGTGCAAAAATAATCGATAAAATTCATGAATCCTGATAATAAAGCTCAAGGCTAATACTACCTATATAATTTCATTACACAATGAATTCTTTAACACAACAAATACTATATGTACAAATTGGAAGTTTCTTTTTTTGTTCAGTATATATATATATATATATATTTTTTGTTTTTTTGTGACAATTGTAAATTGGAATGACTGCCAATTAAGGTGTAAAACTTTTTTTTTTGTTGCATTTGTCTGTGTTTTCCTTTTCAGTTTAAATCAAAATAACTGAAAAAAAGAATTACTATAATTTTTAAAATGCGGGAACGGTGTTTTTAGACTGGTTTTAATATTCTTAATATCAATACGGCTGACCTACTTCGCATTTATATACACAGTGAATGATTTATTTTGAAATTATTATATAATTCTTGATAATTCTAAAAAAAAAAAAATTGTACCCGTAACAATAAATATGTTGATACTTGATTAAACACTGAAAATGGAATTGAACTTTAAACACCGACATTGCGACAACATGACAACGTCCTAAGCATACTTGAGCAAAATACCAAGTGCGCCGTATCACCGGACGCGCCGATACACCGGACACGGTTGTATTGAAAATATTTTGTTTGAACATTACTAGTCTAATGCACATTTATGTGTTCGAAGAAAATCTTGTGATTAAAAAATTGTACCTTTTACAAAATATGGATTTCAAGTGAAATTACGGTAAGATATGCTATATTTATTGTGTACAAAGCCAAAATAAGAGTGCGAAATTCGACCCCTGCAGGATTATAGGAAAACTACATTTGTTCAACAATTAAGGTTCCAACAATAAAACTAACCTAAACAAACATCAGAATTCACCACAAATACCAAAAGCAACAAATTCTTCCTGTATGACCATACAACCATGTCCCTGATAGACGCCATCTTCTTCTGACTGATTCTAGGTAGTACTAAACTAAATAACTTCCGGGCGGGTCAAAGTTCAATCTAATTAAAATTAGCTCCACTATGGCCTCAGATTACAGTTATCTTCCCATTTGGTTGTCGAAAATCCGGAAATTTGACCGCGCAAGTAGTCTGCTGTTTGACTGTGATTATTTCATGGCAGACAGCTATGAAGTGGCAACTGTTTGACTGAAGTGAAGGGGATAGCATGTAGTTTGTAAACATGTGTAACTTGTTGACATTGAAGACTTGTTTGTGGTAATTCCGGCCCATGCAAAAGTAGTGCTTTTTGTGTAAAATGGGTGTACGCCGACCTGGTTTAGAGGGTGTGTCTGTTTAAACCAATATGCTGGGAGAAAGAGCTGGACAACAGGGGTTGTCCTTTTCAGGGTATGTGTCCCCCATGCAGGCAAAGGTACATACAAAACTTCACGGGCCTGCTGATATTAATAAAAATGTTATAGCCACTAAGGCTATATAGAAACATATAGCGAAATTAATTGTGGTCTGAGGCCCTATCTCGGAACCGGCGTGACGTCACACGGCCTAGTTACCGATCATCCGGGTCTTTGGGGGTGAAGCAAAGCCTTAGGTCTCACTACACAGATGACTTCCGGGTGAGAGTTGATTGATGACGGTCCACTATAGTTCCTAATTGTGACACGTTATGGTTCACATATTCACTTCTAGGAAATGGTGAAGAATTAAAACAATATGTATATTTAATGCTAAGCCTTCTGGCTGTATTTTGCCCATGTTATTTTGTAATATTGTGCATCGACCTTTATGGACATGGGTATATAGCGCAAGTGACAGCCGGAGTGAATCGGTTAATGAACCACCTGTTCGGACCGGTACTACAGCCAGATGCGGTTATATAGCAAAAAACTGAGACGGAAATGTTCTCAATTTTGGAGTGAAAATAAATGCTTATATAATGTATGTTTGCAATGGTGTATGTTGTTAGTGCCAACGAGAACCCGTTCTATGGGCAATCTTCGCTTGAAGTTGGGCAGTTTAACATGGGTTTGAATGGCAGATGACATCTGTGTAGTGAGACCTTAGTGATTACTGTTTTACATAGAATAAAGTTATCATATTAACTTTTTGCATGCCTTGCATATTGTCATTTATTTTCTGTAGCTAACACATAGTTGCAGCATGTCTTATGAGTATTATAGCAGCTTGGGTTGTCATATAACAGAAACGAACAACGGGAATATGAATTAGTACAGTCTATATTTATTACCGACATGTTTCCGTTTAGCTTATATTGTCGAGGGGACCTGACTAGAGGCAGGTTGGGCAGAACAATTTTTGTTGATGCAATTTTCAGGTAATATTAATTATAAATTTTAACAACTTTGAAATAAAAAGATAATTATTAATATTATAATAATTATGATGTGGGCTGCAAAATATATAATTTGTATAATAATAAAATGTATATGCATGATTCAAGATAATTATTTTTGATTTAACATAATTATTTTATTTCCAAATAGAATATAATAATTAAACAATTGCAAAGTTGTTACTTTATAACTTTACAGTATTATTATTGTCATTTTTATTATATAGATGTATTGGCAACAGTGAAAATGTTCCACTGAATACATGCTTTTATTCTTTAAAAAAAAAAACCGTTTCTTGAAATAATGAAATGATTTTGCAATAAATAAAATATAGCCAACCTCAGACCTTGTCATCTAAGGGGAGTTATATCTCTCTCTAGCTACCCATCACTCCCCAGAGATTAGTTCAAGGAGAATAATATATCGCTCCTTTTGGCATGTGAATATTAATATTTTAAATTGCCCCCCATAATCTAAGTTAGGGTAGCAATAACTCCCATATTACTTTCATGTCACAGTCTACAACCTACTAAAACAGTCTACAACCTCATCGAATAAACATAACTGTTTTAATAATAGGGTTTAACATGGTATATTTATTAATAAAACACAAAAACATACCTGAGTAAATAATGGTTAACACACACACAGATATATATATATATATATATATATATATATATATTAGTGTTGTTTTATACGTAGTCAGTGGATATTGCAGATTTTGTCTTGGGCTGTATTGGAATTGATATTGCAATTAAAATTAAAGTAATATGTACATAACTAATTTTTCATAAGATACAGGTGGAGAAAGGAGATGGGGCAATTATCATGACTGTTAGTAAACTGATCTGTATCAATATGCCTTCTACTAGACTACACATATTTAAGCTAAGTTGCTTTTAACCAGGGTTAAATTACCTCTTGTATAGATGCACTTATGTAGCATATTCAAGGAAATGTATGAATGAGATGGTTAAATGCCATCATATTCTCCATGTGAAAGTGTTTTTAGAAAGGAAAACAAATATCAAATATGGCGATTACCATTCATTTTATTGCAGATAATTGCTGAAGCATATTGTGTGCACACATGCACACACACACACACACACACACACATAATCCGAAGAACTGCAGAATACCATAAAATGACATGTAGATGCAAAAAGGTAAGTCCTTTAACTTGAACAGAAGCAAAATCTACAAATGTGCCACAACCACCAAATTACATTGATTCATAACCGAGTAAATAAAAAAACCCCCAGAAATATATATATATATGTGTGTGTGTGTGTATATATATATATATATATATATATATATATATATATATATATATATTGTACACATATATGCGTATGTATCCTAGATGCAAGTATACCTTTATTGTTTAATACATTATACATTTGGGCTATTACATGTCCTCAGGTACAATATATCTGGAGTAGGGTAGGGGCAAAATCTTGAGTAGTAGGGACAATCTTGGTAGGGGGAGAAGCCATATTTATATATATAAAGTAGTAGAAAACCTATATTTTCGTACTGCAGGTCTGCTACAGACACATTTACACACACACACACAAAAATAAAAAAAGAACATAATAAATTATTATTATTGTGTGTGTGTGCGTGTGTAATTTAACTGCATATACATTTATTTTAAAAATAAAAATAAATCAATAGATGTAGTAGCCGAAGATGGCAAAATAAATACAAGTATAGAGAATGTCTTGATTGAACTCTAAAATTAGATTAAATGAAAAACGAAGACCACACAAATTTGATGATAAAGAGTATACTCTTTATTCAAGAACTGGATGCATCCGGGGTTTGTTTTTTGTTTTTTCATTAAAGTAGATGGAATTGTGTATTTTATTTACAGTATAATGTGGAAATGTTATCAATGCACATGCTTTAACCATTTTGGTTGCTATTAACGTCGGTTATTGTTGACAAGCAACAACATTAAACTCAACGTAGTCGCATTCTGTGTGGGAAGCCATAGCGTTGCATCAGGTTTGTCATGTTTTAGTGCCTCTATCCAGAAGCGGCGTATGGTCTCTTCTTTTCGAAATTTGTAAAACGATATATGTTTTTTAACATCAAGTTATGGTTTATGTGGCCAACTGTACAACATGTTTTAGGCATTTTGGCCGTTAATTGTTGTAAATGATCGACTGAAATTGACTAAATTCACTATCAAACCATACGTAACGAAGGAGAAGCTTCACCGCGTCACATGATAAACAATGGCGGATAGGGCCGAAGTACCCGTATGTTCGGTTCCGAGAATTACATGTGGCATATACCAGTAGAGCTAATTTTAATCAGATTGGTCAAAGTTGGTGGTGCATCGAACTTTTAAAGGGACATTCCTGAGTTTGCTGCGTTGTAAGATGTTTCCGATTGATAAAATATTTCTACGATTAAAGTTACATATTAAATATATTTTCTTGTTTAGAATATCAGTGTCTGTATATACTAGTATTCAATGTGTTTCTGGTCGTCTAAATATTTAGAAGAAGCCCAAACTGGACTTTGTCTTCAAATAATTTCGTACGTACTAAAAAATATAATTTAGGACATAAAATGAAATTTAATCTAATATAAATATTAGAACGACCAGAAACACGTTTAATATACAGCCACTAATATTTTATGCAGAAAAATATATTTGAAATGTAATTACAATCGTTAAAAAGTCTCTGTTAGTCGATAACATCTCAAAAATTGCAGCAAACTCAGGAATGTCCTTTTAACAGAAGTTAACACCACAGGTCCTGTGATTGGTGAAAAATGTGAGTGTGTTGGTTATAAAAAAAAACGTTTCATCTGGGCAAAAAATGTATGCAATTTTATTTCATCTAGTACCACTGTGTCAAGTAGCCTTGTGCTTGAAATATGTATGGGGTACCTGTAAAAAAAAGTACTTTAATTTTGTGCGAAATTAGGGGTGTTGTAAAAACATCTGGTTCTGTCAAAAATGAGCCATGAAAGGTACCATTTTCTTCAGTTAATACTTTAAGGTAGGGGTTGTAGTACTGATAGTTATGGATCATAGTTTGATTGATATATTCAGGGTTAAAAATTAACGTATCGATGAAAACCATGGTTGAAGAAAAATCTTACTATTCCTTCTCAATTTCAACTAGCCCTCCAATTATCAAATTCAAATTTAACTGCAGCCAAAATCAGAACTAGAATATTCTTTGTTGAATAATAACCATGTGTTCACCGTATATAGTCCGTTTGATTCGAAAGGAAACCGATGAATTGGCATGGAATGGAAAACTGTTTAACGTGCACATTCAGAACAAGCTGTTGTAGCGCACGCCTGTCCTGGGCACATGTACCGGCCTCAGCCGGTTCCTCCGTCCAGGACAGGAAAGGTTGGGTTGGGTGAAGGAGGGACCACCTGCACTAGCAGGTGCAAGAAGCACCAGCAGTCCAACCGTAGTTGGTAACAGGCGGTGTGTGGTATGGTGCTATGCAATTTGGAACATCTCTTGGCGCTCTCTGTACTGTATGTTATACTTCTATCTCTCCCGTTCTTGTACCCTTGGTGTCTCCGCCAGCAGCAAGGAATTTGGGGTTTGGGTAGAGGGAGCCGGCATTCTTTTGTCCCGCTCCCTCAAGGTGCATTGCAATTGTGAGGCGACTGCTAATTTTCAATCCTGTATATTCTCAGAACCGAACATACGGGTACTTCGACCCCTGGCTGCCATTGTTCATAACGTGACGCGGTGAAGCTTTTCCTTAGTTACCTATGGTTTGATAGTGAATTGAGGCAACTTTCGTCGATCATTTACAGCAGTTAATGGCCAAGATGCCTAAAACGTTGTGCAGTTGGTTGCATAAATCAGAACATGATGTTAAAAAAAAAAGGTCGTTTTGTATATTTCGAAAAGAAGAGACCAGACGCCGCTTCTGAGCAGATGCACTAAAACGTGACAAACCTGATGGAACGCCGTGGTTTCCCACACATTACGTTGAGTTTGATGTTGTTGCTTGTCGACACTAACCGACGTTAATAAAGAGTATACTTTTTATCATAAAATTTGTGTGGTGTTCATTTTTCATTTAATCTGATTTTTAGAGATGCTTGGACATTCTCTATACCACAGAAATCTCTAATACAAATACTATAGTTACATATATAATTTATATATGTAACTATAGGAGAAACCACGGTGACGTCATGTTTTGATCACATGGTACAGCGTGAACTCTGGTAGGCAAGAACCACTGTTGACATTAGTAGTAATGAACAATCAAATGTTTTTTTTCGTCAATTAAATCAGTGTAGACTAGTTTTGATGAATGGTATTTTGTCATGGTAATTTCATACGTTGTTGTTAGCCGCACAAATCACTGTAGGAAGGATTGTGGAATTATTTTCATCAAATAGGGGCCTACTACTGGAAGCGAACGTCGAACAGTAAGCTGACAACCATCAACTTTGCCTATCCCACAATGGAGATCGTCATGTTATACAAGGTTTGTTGTATGTTATTCATTCGTAATACTAGTACACGTAGAGTGTTTATTAAAATGAAAAATTAAAGAGATAATAAAATTAAAATGAAAAAAACAAACAAAAAAAACAACCCACCACCAAACTGAATGGAAACGAAGATGCTCTGTTGACAGTACCCAGTCAATCGACAAACAACGTTTTATGTAACTTTGTATTGACAGATCCATTATAGTGTGTAAAAAAAATCTGAGTGTATTTTATATTGTATCATGCCATAAAATATGTAGGTGGCTGGAGTATTTATATTTTTAATTAAGCTGTGAGAGAGAGAGAGAGAGAGAGAGAGAGAGAGAGAGAGAGAGAGAGAGAGAGAGAGAGAGAGATAGACAGAGAGAAGAGAGAGAGAGAGCGTCAAATCATGCTGTAGTTACTAATACTAATATGTACACAAAACTTTCATACTTATATCGTAGAAAATTAACAATTTTGATATTTTTTCTAGATATAAATGATCCCTATTTATGGTTTCGTTTTTGGAAAGGGGAACATTCTCTGTTGTAGCTTCGAATTGAAGCTTCGTTCCTGTGGCCCGACATGTACATGATATGCCTAGTTTCACAACCCGAGTCGTATAAAGATTGGATCGCAGTGGCGCGCAAACTATGTGCTGTGTACGTCATACTACAATTTGAATTGCAATATTTCGGGTGTTTCGTCGCTCCAAAGGTAATTGTTGATTTTATTTAAGTCGGAACTACCAATTATTGGTTTATGTTTCGTTGCACGCGATGTTCCGGATTCCATCATGACTTTCAGTTTACCGTTCAGTAAATCATTTGCTTTTTTAAACTCTTTTATCTTTCACAATATCTATGTTCCTATCACTGTCATGCAAATGCCTGTTTAAATTAAAATCTCCAAAAAATTGTATAGGAACATCTGACATGTTACGATGTCCCCTAATGCTGACACTTGGAAGTTTGACAGCAGACGATTACTGTTTGATGTATAAAAATAGAATCTCAAGGAAATTCCTCGGGGATTCCTTTGTTGACATAATTCATAAAGTAGTTCCGGCTATAAGCCAAAAATAATGCTAAACTGAGATTCATGGTGCTATGAATGTCAGTTTTTATCATCACGTGATACGAATTTGACTAATCCAAGGGTTTATAACAAAGGCATTTTTAGAGATTGGAATTATATACATATGGTGTGTTTAAAATTGTTTAAAGAAATAATTTCATTTAACAAAGGGTATTATTTCTTTTATAACAGTTTTAAATACATATAGGCCTACTTATTGTATTTTATAATTTTTATTTGTGTATGTGTGCTTGTAATGATTTGCTTGAAATATGGACCAGAAGCCTTAACATACATGGAATAAAAATATTTATTCATGTGAAAAAAAAGAGGAAGTTTGTTATAGTTTTGAACTCGGCCAATCGTCAAATTTTATGGGTCAAAAGAGTACATGTATCTCCTCCATACAGGAGCTATGTAGAACAGCGTTCCCGCACTACCAGCGGTAATTTAAGCAAATGTTTTGGTCATTGTTTGCTATTCACGCTACGCTAGTTCGCTTTGTTACAACTGACCATTCTCGACTTCTGCCTACCAGACGCGCGCGCATGTTGATATGTGACGTCATTTCCGTAAACACATGGCTTCCCCATTATAGTATTAAATAGTACTCTTTATTATATAACGTTACTATCACATATTTGACGTTATTGTTTGGGGATACATGTACTCTATACCTGCATTTACTTGCCATACTTCGGCTACTACATCTTATTTATTTATTTTAAAATTTAAAAATAAAAGTAGCCTACATACCGTTAAATTACACACACACACACACACACACACACACACACACATATATATATATATATCAGAGATGGGGCGATTACTTGACAAAAGTAATCGATTACGATTACTTTAGATTACGATTACAAGATAATTGAAAGTAATGGATTACGATTGCGAATACATTACAATCATGATTACATTTCCACAAATCTACACAAATAATGAAATGATGTTACCACCATGAAGTTATTCACTTTATTTTACAACCATATCGATTTCATTCATTGAAAGACATAAGACAGATTATTTGTAATAACAAATAATCCCATTTAATGGCAGTAAAATATATCAGTATGTTAAAGTTAACTAGGGGTTGAGACCCAATTAAAAGCGCCCCCTTTCAAACTAAGGGAGATAACTTTAAATGCATAGATTGATACCAGCTATATAAGCGCAACACATAGAAATATCAGTCTACTCTCGATTCCATTCGATTCTTGTCCATTCGATTCTTGCAGTTTCAAATATGCAGCCTATCCGACCAGACGTCGTCGAGTGTGCTGTGCAGTTACCCCCCCCCCCACCTGGGGGGACTAATTGCAACGTACGGAAACCTGATTGAATACCGCGTCTCGTACACCGGGTCACGGGCGACCGTGACCTTGGTGTACGGAGACCGCATACCAAAGAAAGGAAGGTGGAGGAAAAGGAGACGTGCGCCAGTGGCGGCGCAGGGGGAGTCAAAACCGGTGGCTAAACCACCGGCAGCGACTCCGTCTGCTAGACCGCCTAACGCCACTCAACTGGAGAAGCAGACGAAGATGGAAGTGGCCCCGGCCCCAGTCATCACCGTCCCTTCAACAGTCACCGAGGAAGTCGACGCGCCGGACACAGCCATCTGCGACCCGCCGTCTACACGACCCGATCCACCGCCTATCTACCATGGGATACAGGGTTTATCGCCGGTTAAACGGACGACACCCGAGACCCAGGCCCGGAAGACGGCTGTAATCAAGAGAAAGGCGACCACTCCTCCGAGTGCCATACCAGCCAAGCCAAGTCGCCCCTCCAAACCGCCGAAGCCAGAGAAACAACTAGAGGAACCATGGATGCTTCAGGCCAGCAAACTACATCCGCGGTACCATCAGCTGATGAAGACCAACGTAGAAGACGTGCGCCAACTCACTAGTGAGCCACAACACAAGGCGTACCATCCGCTACCCACCGAGCCTGATGAAGGGGACTTCGCCGTCCACCGAGTCCGGGATGAAAGGGGCCTCAACGCAGTTTGCGCCACCATTCGCCGGAGGGGGATTTACCATCAAGCCCTGCTACTGAAAGAAATGGACAACCCGTCGCTACATCGTGCCCTCAAAACCATCGCGGGGAGCGAATATAGCGCCATCATCAAGCTGTTAGCAGTCTCCCCCTACCGGCAGGATCTCCCACACCTTGACGTCACCAACTTCATCGGCTCGCCGTAGACGCCAACCTTTGCTAGGACAGGTAACAACCTCCTTTTTGGGCTAGTTAGACTTTAAACATTTTGGAAGCAGTTCAAAATTCTTATGTTTATTTTTTTTATAAGTAGTCTAACGCATTTTACTTTGGCGCCCGTTCAATTGCTCAAAATCACCTTAAAACTTTTCGGCCGAGCAGTCTTACCTATTTTGGGTTTAAAATCTAGAGTCCGGACATGTCTCGGTATGCAGTTACTCTTCATAGACTTAGGTAAAAAACAGGCTTCACCGAGGAATCGAAATTCAGCCAATCAGAGCACGGCTCCCACTCGGTGTACTTCAAGTTTTATGAAGTGTCTGCTATTTGGTCCGCGCTCGCGTTGACCGTACTAAATGGCTTTCTTCCAAATTCCGCCCACTTCAAACTTACCCCCCCCCCCCTGCTCCGGAGTTAGTCACTGGCGAAGTCAGAGGCTAAATCCGTAGTGGGCGTGCCTGAACCTCTGTGGATAGGGGCACGAGAAAATAGTTCCCATCCCATACTCTCGATTCACTAATATCAAAACCTATATTAGCTCTGCCCAAAAATAATAATAAACCAGACAAAAAGAGCCTTAGCGTTCTCCAGTGGAACGCCAAAGGCCTCCATTCAATGGGACATGGTGCTGAACTCATTCAACTAATTAGCACCAGTAACAACAAGCCAGACATCATTTGCTTACAGGAAACCTGGCTAGGAACCTCCAAAAATAAAGCTAAGAAAAATAATAATAAAAATAATCTAACCAAACCATTCAAAATACCAGGATATACAAGCTATTTTAAAAATAGAGAAAACAATACTAGAGGTGGACTAGCCACACTAATAAAAAAGAATATACCTCATTTAGAAATAAAATTCCAACCTAACAATAATAGTTTAGAAATCCTCGGCCTAAACATAAGCATGATACTAGGAGCATCGACGTCATCAACGTATACAGCCCGCCAGGACCAGAGCACAATAAATTTAACTCTAAAAGACTATAACAAACTTATCAGCTCAAATAATAATGTAATCATAGTAGGAGACTTTAACTGCCACAGTAGCTTATGGGGAAACCCCACCACAGATTCTCAAGGCGACATATTAGAAACCTTCATTAATAATAACAACTTAGTCTGCCTAAACGACGGTAACATCACCTTTATCTCTGATATCAATGGAAGCACTTCAGCCGTCGACTTAACAATCACCTCAAACAATATAGGAGCTAACTCAAGTTGGGAAGTCTTGGAAACTCTTAATAGTGACCACCTGCCCATACTAACTAAATATAATTGTAATGAAACTTTCATAGAAGAAGAAATATTTACACCTAAATTTAACTTCTCCAAAGCTAACTGGGCAGGATTCTCCAAAGAATGCCTAAACCTTCAAGTTAATATCGAACTAAATGTTAATGAAGCTACTAACGAACTCACTAATAATATTCTAAAAATAGCAAATAAACATATACCAATAACCAAACCCTTTAGGAAAAATCAACCAGTCAGTTGGTGGACTGAAGAGAGAAAAAATAAATGTAATCTCAGAAATCGTATGAAGAAAATCTTTAAAAAAAACTGGCAAACCAGAATATCACAATAAATACAAAATAGCTAAAAACGAAGTCAGCAAACTAATAATTACAGCTAAACAAAACAGCTGGCAAAAATTCTGTAGTGAAATAAATAATAGAACAACAGTTAGGGACATATGGAAAAAAGTTAAAGCCACCCAAGGGCACCGCGCCATACCCACAGTCCTTCAAAAACATAAACCAGCTCTCTCTAACAAACAAAAAGCTAACCTACTCAGCAAAACCTTCAGCAAAAATAGCAGTAATGAAAACTTTCCTAAAGAATTTCTTGATCAATTAAACAAAAAAAATACATTACCCACTAATCAACCAACTGAAACCAAACAACCCAATAATAATAACCTGGAATTTAACCAACTAATAACCCTAATTGAACTTAAAACAGCACTCAAAGCTAAAAAAAAGTACTGCAACCAGACCTGATAAAATTAGTTATACTCTCTTAAAACATATGCCGGACTCAGCACTAGAGGCAGTGTTGTCACTATTTAACAAAATCTGGAGAGAGGGATCCATGCCTGAAGCATGGAAACGTGCTGAATGCTTTAGTCTCCCTAAAGCAGGCAAGGATCACTCTCTGCCAGGTAGTTACAGACCGATAACGCTCACTTCACACCTATGTAAAACCTTAGAAACCATTATAAATAAACGTCTCAATAACTATTTACTAGAAAACAACCTTATAGCAAATACTCAAAGTGGATTTAGATCTACACACTCCACCATTGATCAAATAGTTGGGCTACAAAAATACTATTAATGATGCTCTCAGGAAATCCAACAAAGTTATCGCCATATTTATAGACATTGAAAAAGCCTTCGACATGGTCTGGAGACAAGGACTACTAACTAAACTTAATGATAAAGGGATAAAAGGCAATATGTTCAACTTCATCAATAACTTTATACATAACAGATCTATAGCAGTTAGAGTTAACGGCCAATACTCAGAAAAAACAGATATACTAAATGGAATACCACAAGGTATCATCAACCTTATTCAACATATTTATAAATGATCTAACCACGGCATTTAATGTCAAAGAAAAACCAAATCAAGCCTCACCACTAAATACAGCACTATTTGCCGATGACTGTGCCATCTGGCGAACAGGCAGAGTAACCTCAGCTGTCTGTAAAAAAATGCAACTCGATATGAACAGACTTAATCAATGGGCACTAACTTGGGGCATTAAACTATCTGAAACTAAAACCGTATTTATTATCTTTAGCAAAAAAAAAGTAAACCAGAAGAAGGTCAGGTAACTTCCAATGGCAAACCTATACCTAGAGTCAAAGAATTTAAATTTCTAGGAGTCATCTTCGACTCAAAACTAACATTTAGACCTCGTATTCTAAACCTAATTAATAGATAAAAAAAACCCCACTAAATCTACTCAGGGCTATATCAGGCACGAGTTGGGGAGCGCAAACTGAGGCAATGCTCATGGTATGCAAAGCCTGCATACTCTCCATACTGGATTATGGAGCACAAGCCTACAGCAGCGCCACCCCATACTTAATCCATAAATTAGACAGTATTCAAAATCAAGCTCTTAGAATAATCGCTAGGGTACCAGCTACTACTAATGGACAAAGTTTAGAAACAGAATTTAACATTATGTCACTGGACCATCGCAGAAAACTTCAGCACCTTAAGTACTATCTTAAAGTTCACTCATTCGATCATGAACATCCAGTGCAGGAACTTACTCCAGTGGCTAAAAAAACAGGTGTAATCTTAAAATCTAATTTAAAATTAGGCAACTCTTTTGCTACTACAGCATATAATATAGAAACAGAAGTAGGAATAGATGATATACCAGTGGCAAGGAACAACCATAACAAGATATAGGCAAACACAAACCCAGCATGCACTCTCAACATACCATAGGGTGCATTGACTAATGATAGCAATGCACCCGTCCATACATAAAACCACAATAATGGCCCAGCACGTACTCCAATAAGGAGTTGGACAAAAGAAACTGGCTCCGAGTACACCACTGCACTGCACCCAGAAGGGACTGGACAAAAGAATACCAGCCCCTTCCCCCAAACTCAAAATAAAACTTTCCTTGGCGCTGGCAGGACCTTGGGCAAAACGGACGAACCTACTCCACCTCCACGGCAACAGCATCCAACATCAAGCTCTCCATCACCGCCTCTACCTCGTCCAACCCACACAATTGCTCGAGTCTCCCCTGGGTTGTCATGCCACGATCAGAAGAGATCAGGCCCTTTCTAAGGGCCCTATGGGCAACCTAGGGAGATACCCTACAGCACCAAGACGGTCATAATAAAGAGCCACTTTCGGAATACTAAAAGCAAAACCTATTGGCTCTCTTCACTATTTCAATTAGAACAACCATCAAAATTGTGCCAAACTTCCTTCATGTAAATGCGCACCTCTTCCTCTTTGACATAATCCTATGGGACTTTCAAAATTCCATAGCACCAAATACACCCCGCCTGTCACCAACATTGGACTGCTGGTGCTCCCTTGCACTTGTCAGTGCAGGCGTTCCTACTCTATAACCCTCCCCCAACTCCTTCCTGTCCTGGACAGAGGGAACCGGCCAAGGCCGGTCCCTGTGACCAGGATAGGCATGTGCTACAACAGCTTGCTCTGAATGTGCACGTAAATCTCTTTCTCAATTCTCAATCAATCCTTTCGACCGACAGTTCAAAATTGCGCCAAATTCCCTCGATCAAAATTGCGCACCCTTTTCTCTTTGGTATTTAACTGCTCCATTCAAATTCCATAGCACTACCACCACCCCCACCCGCCTGCTACCAGTTTGATCGGGCTGCTGGTGCTCCCTTGCACCTGCCAGTGCAGGCGGTCCCTCCTCTCCCCTCCCCCCCCCCACCTTCCCTGTCATGGACAGGCGTGCGCTACAACAGCTTGTTCTGAATATGCACGTAAAACCCTATGACATGACATGACATAAATATCAGTCTCTCCCATTGATCAGCCATCATGACAGCTAGTTTTTAAAATTTATCACGAATTAATCGAACGCCATCCAGAGGGAAAAAACGACCATCTAACATCATGCCAGGAAATAGGAAAAGAAAAGTGGCTGCTCAGGCAACTACCGGGAGAGCGAAGAGGAGGATCGCCCAGCCGGTGCAATATCGATCGACGTTGGAGCCGCGTGAAGCACGGATTGAAATTGACGAGGGACAAAGGAGGAGGACAGAAAAAGATGACGTCGCACCAAGGATTAGATGGGAACGACGGGCAAAGTAGGAGAGAAGAAGAACGGGTCGAGGTGGAAAGAAGAGCCTGGGGCAGGGAAACTTCAATCCAGTTCGAAACGGGCGCCGGCCGACATGGGACAACGGGTGAGTCTGTTTTTTTGCCTCAGGTTGAGGTTCCGGCGATCGAGGTTGTGCCCCATGTAAGTGTATTTGACGGGATCGGGATACACATTCCCCAAAAATTAAGGGAAAAAATTTGGGAGGGGCAATATGTAGATTTGTGTTTGTTGAATAAGCCCACTCAGGAAATGTAAGCCAGTCAAGGGGGTGTAGGCGAGCTTGTTTTTGACAGGGGAAGCTGGTCATAAAGAACCAGGCAAAAAACGGTCATTTACGTCCATAATTGCGTGGATGTCGGCATTCATGATTTTCATGAGTGCTGTTGGAACGGAGCTCCCAGGAGGCTCAACAGTTGTTGAAATACATGAGGGATGTAATGATGTTGGCAAATAGAAGTTCGTCTTGGCCGTGGTACATGCTGGGGGTTCAACAAAGGAAAATGTTCCTTTGCCAGGTGCAAGTTCATGCACTTATGCGGAAAATGTGGTGGACGCCACCTAGCTATGCAGTGTAAGCTGTAAGGACCTACACACCCTAGGAAAATCCCCAATTCACACAAATAATTTGGCTCAGCAGTTACAAGATTATCCAGTTAAGATAGCAGCACAAGAATTGATAGAAGGCTTTACAGAGGGTTTTACATTAAAATATCAGGGGCCAAGGGAGGCAACCGAGGTGAATAATTTAAAAAGTGTAACTCAGGCCCCTGACATACTTGGGGACAAAATTGAAAAAGAGATTTCATTAGGTAGGGTGGCAGGACCATTTCCAGAGCGTCCAATAAAAACTGAGAATTTCACCTCTGGGGTTAGTTTCAAAAAATGATGGAGATTTTAGAGTTATCCACCACCTGTCGTATCCTAATGCAGCATCAGTAAACGACTAAATCGACCCTAATTTTTGTTCTGTGCATTATGCAAACATCGATAAGGCAGTGCAAAAAATTCAGATGCTAGGAAAGGGAGCCTTGCTAGGAAAATCTGATATAAAATCTGCATTTCGGCTACTACCAGTAAGTCCGGGAGATTTTGAGCTTCTCGGTTTTAAAATAGATGGCAGATATTACTTTGACAAATGTCTGCCTATGGGGGCGTCAATCAGCTGCGCATTATTTGAGAAATTTTCTACCTTTATTCAGTGAGAAGTTGAAAAGCAGTGTGTGCACAAGTCACCAGTGGTTTTACATTACCTAGATGATTTTCTTTTTGCGGGCAGGAGGGGATCAAATGAATGTCACATGGTAATGAAAAGTTTTCGGAATACATGTTCCAGGTTAGGGGTTCCAATCGCAGTAGAGAAAACTGAAGGCCCCAGTACACTCTTGGTTTTTCTGGGCATCGAAATAGACACACAAAATATGGTATTACGAGTGGTAAGACCAGGTCGGGCTTTCATTAGGCGCATGATTGATGCAACAAGAGGGGTTACTAAACCACACCACAATATCAGGGTTACTCCAGGTATCAAGGCTGACTTGGACCTATGGTTGACTTCTTGAAATACTACAATGCAGTCACTGTCATGCCTGATTTATTCTGGACAAGTAGTGACTCGCTGGAATTTTTCACTGATAGTGCCGGAGGGAGAGAAAAGGGATTTGGAGTTTATACTTCCGGGGTCATTGGGCATATGGGTCTTGGCCTACGGAATGGTGGAAATTGGGGCTGCTTCGAAACATAACATTTTTGGAACTCTTCCCAGTGGTTGTTGCAGTAACAATTTGGGGCAAATGGCTGCAGAACAAAAAGTTGCTATTTCACATTGACAATGAGGCAGATCAATAAGAAAACGTCTAAATGTGCCATGGTAATGACATTATTAAGGAAATTGGTGCTGATAACTTTGCGAAAGAACATTTTGTTAAAAGCCGTACACATTGCTGGAAAACAGAATTTAATAGCAGTTGTTAATTCTCGTTGTCAGTGGGACAAGTTCCGGAAGCTGACACCAGATGCAGACTTGATTCCCGCCAAGATACCTCCACAGGTGTGGCAGCTTTGACAGCAGAGGCAGATAGGGTTATAAAAAATTCTATGGCAAGTCAGACATGGAACACCTACAAAACTGCAGAGAAGTGGCTAGAAAAGTTTAGACTGCAATTTAAGTTGTCTCCATTATGGCCAGTGCCTTTAGAACACTTAATCCACTTTATTGCTTATCTTTCTCTGGAACAATTATCACCATCCACCGTTCGAACCTACATTAGCGGATTAAGTAACTGGCATAGATTAACTGGGTATGGGGACCCGACAGAGCACTTTGTAATTTCAAAGCTCCTGGAGGGATGTAGTAGGGGGAATACTAGACTGGATGTACGAAGCCCCATCACTTTGCCAGTCTTAGAGAAGATAGTGGCAGCATTATCACATGTTTGTTCGTCTCAGTTCGAGACTGAGCTCTTTGCAACAGCTTTTAAGTTGGCCTTTTTCGCATTCCTACGTGTGGGGGAAATAACATCTGCTACACAAGGTGATATTTCAAACAGGGCTGTTGGGGTACATGATGTTAGTTTAATTTTCAGATTGGGGGAACAACTGCCATATCGGGTAAAGCTTTTCATAAGAAAATCTAAGAATGACCAAAGGGGTAACAGCTATTTACTGTACCTGGAAAGATTCACAAATGAGAACATCTGTCCAGTTCTGGGGGTATACAAATATTTGAAGTCAAGAAATAAGACCGGTTCTCCCCAGTTGCTGACCCATTACAATGGGGTATCTGTAACCAGATACCAGTTTAACACCATTCTCAAACGGACATTACAGTTTATAAATAGCAAAGGCCAATGTTACAAATCACATAGTTTTAGAATAGGAGCGGCAACAGAAGCGGTGGCAAGGGGTGTACCCGAGGAAACCATAAAGCTGTGGGGCCGTTGGCGTTCAGGGGCTTACAACAGGTATATTCGGTTTCCACATAAGTAATTTATCAATGTAAATTTATCAATTGTAATTAGGCATGAAGTGTGGATAATTGGATCATCAATAGTGCATTGGGCGGGAATCCAGGCGCAAACCAAACCAGGTGGAGGTAACCTAGGGCTGCAACAGGCGGGTATAAGTGTAAAATGGTATGGGAATAGGGGAATGCGGTGGTTGCAGTTAGATCAGTTTATTTTCGGTAAGTTACAACATCAAACCCCACCTAATTCCATGATCTTGCAACTGGGATCCAATGATATGGTAACAGTTAAAAACAGGGTCCTTATCCAGGAGATTACTTGTTCAGTTTTGCGACTGAGGTCACTACTTCCCTCTGTAAGGATCATTTGGTCGAATATGTTGCCGCGCCTCTACTGGCATGGAGCGGAACATCCAAAGCAGGTGGACAAAGCTCGGAAAAGGGTAAACAGTGCAGTGAAAGCACTGGTCCTTGCAGAGGGGGGTGCAGTTATTGGGCACCCCGCTGTGACTGTTAAAGAGGTGGAGTTGTTCAGGAATGATGGAGTGCATATGTCGAGCAAAGGAAATGTGGTGTACCTGGATTGAATGCGGGGTGCCATGAAAGCGTTGCTTTTGGGAGGGGGAAAGGTTTTTCCATAACTGAGCTATTGAGGATATGGGTGGAGTGGATATAGACTCACTCCTGTGGCGGGACCCTTGGGGGACAGCTACAGAGCTAAGGTTCATCTGGCCCTGGGTTAGGTCCTACCTACTGGACAGTAGGAGGACAGGTCAATATAAAGGATTCACTCGAGACTACCTGAGGGATCCGCTCCACCTTCGGGGCCGAAGGGGAGTTTCAGCCCACCTACGATTGCCGAGGGGGCAGGTTAATTGGATACGCTCGACCTTTGGGGCCGAAGGCGAGTTTAGCCCACCTACGTTTGCCGAGAGGGCAGGTTAATTAGGGCAGTTAACAGATTGGGAACCTTGGTTCGCTGACTTGCCACATACTCTCTCGTGAGGGCAGTCAGTGTGTCCCCAGGGGGTTCTGTTATAGGTAATAGCTGCGGCCAGGGTTTATCCAAAACATTAAGGGGTTGGGGGGGGGGGGGGGTTACCTGTACATAAAGTAAATATGAGGGCAAGTAATATGTAGTAGGTAACGTATATATTAAATTGAAGTCTGTAATAAATATGTAATATGATTCCTTCTTGTTGTGTATTTTATCTCGACATTAATGGATTATTTTGGATTATTTATTAAATTATTTCAAACATTTATAAACGTATGTATACTGCAGGGAGGGAATCCGTTTCCAAAACCAAATTTATTATTCTTAAATTTGGATTACTGACGAAAAGGTATAATTATTGTATCAATGCATAACATATATATTTTGTTATATTAATGAAATAATTCATAAGTAGTAATGCAAACTGTCTGATCACTATTACTTGTTGGGTTTTTTTTATTGTTTGTAGAATGTACACCATTTAATACCATCCACAAATTAAAATAAATTATTCTTTTTTTAAAATCTATAAATGAAGAAATAAAGAACGAAAGAAAAGAACAAACAAGTAAATAAATAATTAAATTGATATCTGCATACATATACATGTGCACAAGTTGCTCATTGCATTTAATTGTTGACATTTTAAGAATGACTATTATTAATGAATCGATTTGCAATCATGCTTGGTTTGTGCCATATTATAAGGATCCAACTGTATCGGTGAAAATTACAAGTATCTTGGTCTGGGTGTGTTTATTTTGGTATCATTAGAAGCACCGCGTTTCGTAGAACATCTATTAAAATCAGCTTTCGGGAATTTTTATCAGACGTATTAATATTTTAAGCTATTTTAATTGAAAATAAACCAAGGTTCTGTGATAGACTACTTTGAACTGGGTGTTTGCTTAATTAGTTACGTTATTTGTGGTTGTGTCTGCGACAGGGTGAGGATGACTGCCCATGGAATCAAGCTTGATACGACTGGCTGGCTGCCCGTCTGCAGTTGTAACCACTAACAAAAGAAGAGAAAGTTTGCCACGGTACCATTGGTGAACTTTCACACCTGTGACAAAACGACATATTGTCAAGCGTTTCTTAGTTGAATTCAGACCCGTGATAACGCTGTATATGCATGTATAGATTTGTTTGTTATTTAAATCTACTCTATTATGGATCAATGTAATTTGGTGGTTGTGGCATATTTGTAGATTTTCTTCTGTTCAAGTTAAAGAACTTACTTTTTTGCATCTACATGTAGTTTCATGATATTCTGCAGTTCTTCGGATTATTGTGTGTGTGTGTGTGTGTGTGTGTGTGCAATCTGCTTCAGCAATTACCTGCAATAAAATGAATGGTCATCTGCCATATCTGATATTTGTTTTCCTTTTTGAAAATACTATTTCACATATAGCATTTAACCATCTCATTCATCATTTTCCTTGAATATGCTACATAAATGCATCTATACAAGAGGTAAATTAACCCAGGTTAAAAGCAACTTCGGTTAAATATGTGTAATCTGGCAGAAAGCATATTGATATAGATCAGTTTACTAACAATCATGATATTTGCCTCCATCTCCTTTCTCCAGCTGTATATTATCAAAATTTAGTTTTGTACGTATTACTTAAATTTTAATTGCAATAACAATTCAAATAAAGCACAAGACTGAACAAGAAAATATCTGCAATATCCACTGTGACTAGATATAAAACAACACCCATCGATATATATATATATATATATATATATATATATATATATATATATATATATATATATTAACCATAGTTTTTGTGTTTTATTAATAAATATACCATGTTAACCCTATTATTAAAACATTTGTATGTTTGTTTGATGAGGTAACATTATGTTTTAGTAGGTTGTAGACCCTGATATGAAAATAACTGAGGGGAGTTATTAATTGCTGCCCTAACTTAGATTATGGGGGGCAATTTAAATATTAATATTCACATGCCAAAGGGAACTATATATTATTCTCCTTGAACTAATCTCAGGGGAGTGATGGGTAGCTAGAGAGAGATATAACTCCCCTTAGATGACAAGGTCTGAGGTTGGGTTTATTTTATTATTGCTATTATCTTTTCACCTGCATTCAACCGGTAAGGATGGCCAATATCGTGATAATTTCACAATCTGTAAAAACAAAATCATTTCATTATAGGTTAAGAAACTATTCTTGGGATTTTTAAGAATAAAAGAATGTATTCAGTGTAATACTCTTTTCCAAGATTTCCTGCTCCTTCTTGCTATTACATCTACGCTTTATACCAGAATGATTCCCTTGACAATAATAATACTGTAATTTAAAGTTGTAAAGTAAAAACTTTGCAATTGTTTAATTATTACATTTTATTTGGAAATAAAATAATTACGTTAAATCATAAAAATAATTATCTTAAATCATGCAAATTATATATTTTGTAGCCCATATCATAATTATTATAATAATAATTATCTTATTTCAAACTTGTTAAAATTTATAATTAATATTACTTAAAAATTGCATTAACAAAAATTATATTCTGCCCAACCTGCCTCTAGTCAGGTCCCCTCGACATACAAGCTATACGAAAACTCGTCGGTAATAAATATAGATTATACTAATTCAGATTCCTGTTGTTCGTTTTTCTTATATGACAACCCAAGCTGCTATAATACAACCGTGTCCGGTGTATCGGCGCACTTGGTATTTTGCTCAAGTAGGCCTATGCTTAGGAAGTTGTCATGTTGTCGGTGTTTTTAACAAATTAATGTTCAATTACAGTTTCAATGTTTAATCAAGTATCAACATATTTATTGTTAATGGTACAATTTTAATTTTTTTAGAATTATCAATAATTATATAATTTCAAAATAAATCATTGACCTGCTTTCGTGTATATAAACGCGAAGTAGGTCAGCCTTATTGATATTAAGAATGTTAAAACGAGTCTTAAAACACCTTTCCCGAACTTTTAAAATTATAGTAAACGGCATAAAAAAAAAATTCTGTTATTTTTCTTTAAATTGAAAAGGAAAACACAGACAAATGCAAACAAAACAAAAGTTTTACACCTTAATTGACAGCCATTCCAGTTCACAATTATCACATTGTTAACAAATATAATAATAATAATAATAATAATAATAATAATAACAATAAAAGCGAAATAAGGTCCACGTGTGTGCACAATCTACCCGAGAATAAAATCCATGTAGGCATCTTAGCCATGCATGAACATGTATGCGTCTGCAGTACTGTGCCACTCAAGAAAACGATTCCCAAACTGTTCACGAGATGGGTCATGTGTGATCGTTAATTTTCATTGGAATATTTTTAAACAAGACAAAACAAAAAAGTACTAAAATAATCATCGGACAATAGTGTGGCGTTTTTGGGCTACAAAGTGAGGTCACGGGCGGTTTATAAATAGCGGGGTCACCGATTCACATCTACTGCGCCGAATCACCGGACATGCAAATCGTTTTGGATACAAGGGGGTGTCCACATTTATGGACAATTTTAAAATGTTTATTTACTACAGACATTAACAATTTGTAGTGTATCTCAGATTATGCACTGCTTCATTGGTGAGATACACATTTTATTAAGTATTTCACAGTGTTCACATAGAAAATGGTCTTTGAATGCTTAGGTGCACCGACACACCGGACAGCACTGTACTCATAAGACATGCTGCAACTATGTGTTAGCTACAGAAAATAAATGACAATATGCAAGGCATGCAAAAAGTTAATATGATAACTTTATTCTATGTAAAACAGTAATCACTAAGGCTTTGCTTCACCCCCAAAGACTCGGATGATCGTTAGCTAGGCCGCGTGACGTCACGCCGGTTCCGAGAATTGCATATAGTGTTTTTAAACACTGTTAACATGGTCGCATTTGGGATTTTATTTGGTATAGTACAACCTATAGCAGGCATTCAGGTTGCATAGTACCAAAGAAGAGAGTTCCGTGTCAAAGTCCGAGGTGCACCGTCAAATGTTTACGGAGTAAATGCAGCTGTGGTAATGATATGTGACATTCATTATTTGTGCAAATGGGTCATTCTACAGAAAGTGTCACTTTTATGTCCCTGCACAATTTCTTTTTTATATATAAACTAAATTTGTTGTCATTAACGATACCTTATTAATAATATCATCCTGTCATAGCATTTTTTCTCTCTCTGGTAATCAGCTTTGATAGAGATTTCATTCGAGATTAGTGTAAAATGTCATTGGTGTTACCGGTCCCTAGCATAACACTATAAAGAACATGCACCGTTAAAATATATAACAGAAGAAATAACACTGAATTATCTTTAATGTAATACGTACTGATGGCCGACTTACTCACTAAAGAAGGAATCTTGTAAATATGTTCCGTATTCAAACGATGGTGGGCAATATAAGCTTGTCCCTGGAGTTTTATGTCATTGGTGTTACTGTATAATACTTATGAGAAAACAAAAGAAACAAATGCTTTCTGGATGAAACATTCCACCGATAGATATCGGCCATCAAACTTATTTGTCAAAAACAGCAGACATATGAACAGTTGTAAATAGTTTTCTTTAAATGTCATGAATGTGTTGTCAAAATATAAAAGTATGTTTATTCACTGTCATTGGTGTTACAGTCGTGTTTATGTAATAGTTAATAATTTTAGGGGAACTTTTTGTATGTTATTATAGACATCGTATGTCTGCTACAACATGCACTTTTTCAGTTTTCTCAACTGTTTCTCTAGAGAGCATGAATTAATTATGCACTTATTTGTCATTGGTGTTACCTGTCATTGGTGTTAGCAGGTACTGAGTGTAGTAGTGTTGGTATAAAGTGCTCCTACTGGCAGTAGCTAGTGGAAATTTCCCTATTAGCTCAGTTGGTAGAGCGCTGGACTGTCGTACTGAGAGTCCGTGGTTCGGATCCCCTCAGTGGAGGTCGATTTTTCTGTTACATTTGGAGCCGACGTAGGGACTGGGTGTGTTCTTAACACAAGAATACAATTATAACCCAGTCAGGACCCGTAACAGTTCAACTGCCCCTGGCCCATAGTTGCATAATGGCACTTTGGGTAAAGTAAATATTTTGTTGGAATGTAAAAAGTATATCTTCAACATCCCTAACTGCGTTATGCTTGGTTCGCGCAATTAACATCCAATTTGTTGTCTGCTTGATCAAATGTGAGGTTTTTCTTCACAGTTAGTGAAGATTTCCATTGACAGTAAAGTTCAAACAAGTAAGTATCTAAATTCAAAAATTTACAAACCCCTAAGACCATTAAGTTTACTATAGTCCGTCCCATCCTTCTACAATTTAGCCTAAGTGTTTTTTTGTTAATAATCTCAGTTTGGTTTGACATAAGAAGACAAGTAAAAGTGTTTTGGAAATAAAAAATATACTATTGTGGTGTTCAATTTACAAAACAATCGGCTGAGAAATAAATAACGTAGTAAATTTCATAGTATGAAAAAAGGCGTTCCCTGTGGAACCGACTAAGAGTCATTTTTGTTTATTCCTTAAAATTACCGATATCGGGCCCACTTGACTCGTAGAAACTGACTTGTAATGGTAAAGTTTGTTTGTTTTATTTAACGACACCACTAGAGCACATTGATTTTTTTTTATCTTATCATCGGCTATTGGACGTCAAACGTATGGTCATTCTGACACTTGTTTTTTAGAGGAAAGCCGCTGTCTCCACATATGCTACTCTTTTACGACAGGCAGCAAGGGATCTTTTATTTGCGCTTCCCACAGACAGGATAGCACAAACCATGGCCTTTGTTGAACCAGTTATGGATCACTGGTCGGTGCAAGAGGTTTACACCTACCCATTGAGCCTTGCGGAGCACTCACTCAGGGTTTGGAGTCGGTATTTGGATTAAAAATCCCATGCCTCGACTGGGATCCGAACCCAGTACCTACCAGCCTGTAGACCGATGGCCTAACCACGACGCCACTGAGACCGTTTGCCTAATCAACACGGCCAAATCATTAATGTTTATGATTTTTAAGCCCCCTAGTGTTAGAATTTGTTTTCAGTTATATATTCGATCTACAAAAGGTATGCTACATTTTTGTGTCTGAATGTAGTGAGTAGAAGAGAAATAATTAATTCGTAACAATTGTAAATAATTGTATAAATTCTTTTAATTAAGATCAACTCATTAGAAAATTGATATTTTACAATATTTTCTCTGGTATGAACGTAAAGCTTATAGATCTGTACTGACATCAAGTTTTAGCGATGGGTGTTGGTAAAACGCGGACCGGACCGGAACGCTGGACAAACGGATTTTTTTTTTTTTTTAAATATTAAAGTGTTCGTCCACTGTACATAGTTCAGAAATATATATTTTATCATGTAGTTGTTTTTAAAAATTGGAAATGTCGAACCGCGCATGCACAGAAATGTTATTTTTTTCAAATGCTAAACGCAGTTAGAAACTACTAGATCTAACCTTTCCTGTTTAAGAGGTTAACTTTATTATAAAGAAAAGTTAAAAGCATACCGAAAATGTATTATCAAGTTGTAGTCAAATATCGGAAAATTACATTACGTATATTTTCATTTTCAATAAAGGCTATTTAAATTTTATTTAAAAAAAAAGAAGCTTTTTAGTTAATAGTGACATAATTTGTTTGATTCGCTGTATAGTGTATGTACTGAAAACATTAGAATGACATCACGTATAAGGTGTCCCCATTTTCTGAAAACATTTAACGTAGAGTTTTGCAGCGCTAGCGTAAAAGCAAAAGTAAAGATTATTGGGAATACAAGTATACAGTAAAATAGATTTTGAGCATTAGCCTAATAGCCTATACATAAATTAATTAATTCATAAAACTTTAATTTAATATTTATATATTAAAACAAAATTAAAATTCTGTGTCTTAATTTAGTAATCCCTATAGGCTATTTTTAAAACTGTCTGTTCGGCCGTATCTTATAGAAACACACAATTATTATAATATACCTTTAACGGCTTTCGTCTAGTTTCAATAAGTGTATATTTCACAGCAGGCCTAAATGCTCATGATTTACAAAACCCACCCTAAAACATGTTTAAATAAAAATAAATGATTTCGCCTCTCTCTATCTCTCTCTCTCTCTCTCTCTCTCTCTCTCTCTCTCTCTCTCTCTCTCTCTCTCTCTCTCTCTCTCTCTCTCTCTCTCTCTGGCTTCTAGATTTTATAACGTGTTAGCTCGGTGGGCAACCACTGAAAACACCAAAGGTCGAGGCCTGCATTACTGGTGTAATCACAGTCAGTAGCCGCATTAATGGAAAAACAACAAACGCAAGCACCCGCACCGCAATCGGACGCACCCGGATCGCAGCCGCATTAATGGAAACATAGCTTTACTATAAAACCAATGGTGTGCGATATTTGACGCACCCGTATCCGCACCGCATTAATGGAAACATAGCTTAAGTCGACCAAAATATTACATGCCACCAACCACCACCAACAACAACATAAACAATAAATACATTTTCGGTATTCCTCTGATAAATACTGGATTTTTCGAAGCACTATATACAGCACTCGCCCCGATTGGCTGAAATCATAATTTTGCCGCGCGGCATTTTTGAAAAATCGTTTCGAATTCTATTGGAAGCGATTTAACGCTGTACAACTGGGTCGTTCCGCGTTCAGTGTAATTGGATCCACTGCAAAAGCACTATTTCTATGTTTTTTTTAACACGCGGCTTTCCGTTACCGCTCTCCAGTGTAATTAGGCCATTAGTGTTTCTGAAATGATGCACCCATCCCCTAGACAAAACCGTCCATGCGGTACAGGCATGTATACTACTCAAAAGAAGTTATGGGTCAAAGGAACTTTTTGATAATTTTCGGAAGTATGTTTTTTTTTTAGGCCAGATAGGGTTAGAATATTAACCTTTGTGTTGTCATTTGGACTAAAGACATCACATTATTAAGGGGCATGCAATCATTGCCCTTATCTTTAGAAACTTTTTAAGTTAACCCAGATTTCCTTTTCATGGATTTGAAGCAAAAACATAGTCAGACTAAACTGATAACCTGCCTCGATACACCCACTGTGACACCTCGTGCACCATTTGCACGTGCTTAGCATGAGTGTAATTCAATGCATGCCAATTTTAGCAATAAAAGGGATGAACATTTTCCTTTCATCATCACTTTAAATTTGAAGATGGTTCGACGACAACTCAGTTTGCAAGACAGGGGAAGGGCCATTGGCTGGCTACAAGATGGACACACTCAAAGATCTGTGGCTCACCGTCTACATGTAAGCCAAAGTGTTATCGGTAGACTCTGGCAGAGGTTCAGGACGACAAATTCTATTCAGAATCACTCCCGTTCTGGAAGACCACGATCAACAACAGCACGAGAAGACCGTTTCCTGATGATAACGGTGTTGCGACAGCGTTTTATGACCGCACGGCGTCTTCGTAATCAACTCAGAGCTGCTACACGCAACAATGTGTCTGACCAAACCATTAGGAATCGTCTGCGAGACCAAGGTTTGCGATGTCGGCGTCCTGTAGTCCGACCACAGCTACTTGCCCGTCACAGAAGGGCTCGCCTTGATTGGTGAGGACGTCATATCCGGTGGAACCGTGAGCAATGTGCAGAGACATTATTCACAGACGAGTCACGGTACTTGCTCCAGTTCAGTGATGGCCGGGCTCGTGTTTACCGTCGTCAAGGAGAAAAAATGCTGATCATAACGTTGTTCAACATCTACCATTTGGAGGAGGAAGTGTAATGGTGTGGGCGGGCATATCCATGAATCACAGAACCCCTCTGTACGTCATTAATGGAAATTTGACTGGTCAGCGTTATCTCAACAAGATTGTTCAACCTTTTGTAATTCCACTTCTGCAGCGGATTGGACCAGGAGCTTGGTTCCAGGACGACAACGCAAGACCTCATCATGCCAGGGTGGTGACCGACTTCCTGCAGCAGCAGAACGTTCATCACATGGATTAGCCTGCATATTCACCAGACTTATCACCCACTGAGCATGCGTGGAATGAACTAGGGCGGTGAGTTCGATCACATCACGTCCCTGCCGTCAACCTCCAGCAACTGGCTCAGCAATTGGTTGCAGAATGGCAAGCGATTCCTCAACGTTATTTCCAACGCCTGGTTAACAGCATACGCCAACGTTATCAAGAATGTGTGAATGCTAATGGTGGCTACACCAGTTGCTGACGCTTCTACTACATGTGTGAACATTATTTTTGGGGGTGCATGACTTTCTCCATCTGGATAGTAAACTAGTTTCCAAGCAAAGGTTTTTTGTTTTGTGTTTTCTGTTCTTGAGACATCAAATAAATAATTTGTCATTAGTCGTCACAATTTTAGCATATTAGCTTATTTTTATTTGCACAAATATTTTTGACCCTTAACTTCTTTTGAGTAGTATATATATGCATACATACACACAAATATCAGGTCATATGCATTATTTCTCCAAAGGAAGGGTGCTTTTTTTTTAGGACCTAATATGGTGCATTATTTGGTAGGTTACCTTAAACATACTACACACCTGTTACGATGTTGGTATTAATAGCCAGATACGATGTTGGTTTAAATAGCCATCCATAACATATGTCGCCCTCTTAACAGGGTCGTTTCGCCCTCATGTTTTTTTTTCTTGTTGTAAATTATGACTTTAAAGGTAGGGTCAACTCAAACAAGAGCCGTATGTGTTTGAAAGATGCATACGCGGACCACCAACACATACTGACACTTTAACAAATGAAAAACGCGTAATTTTAGAGTTAATAAAAAACCCATGATTATTCCTGCTAACTGGGGGCAGCCATTTTGTTTCGTTTTTGCGACGACCGGTGGTATAGCTTGGGGCGAAGTGACGTCAGCTCCGTCCATCTCCTCTTAAGCACAGTGTAAACAAATGCTCTAATTTACGATAAGGCGCTTTGCTTTCATCAACCTGACTTGTAAAACAACATAAATGACTTGATAGTATAATAAACTATTTAACTAAATATATTTCAATTTGCATCATTAGAACGAAATGGAGTTTTACCCAAGTGATACTTTTCTTTGGGACGACGTAATTGGTCAGTTTTGTGATTTTAGATGGAAAAGTCTACTTAATCAAGGGTTTACAGAATTACTTACAGTAATAAAGCAGCTGGCTGATAATGCCCATTGCAACTGCGACCCTGTGATCTTAATAAAAGAGGCACGTCTTTTTAGTGTGTCTAGACACAGTGTCTGGGGACCGTCTAAATATACACCTGCCAATCAGGAACCACAGGTACAGGCCACGGATAGAAAAGACCAATTAACCAAAAAAACACTCCGATTATTATTTCAGTACATGGATTAATTTATGTAAAACCATAATACAGTTATTTCAACACTGACAATGGTGGTTTATTTTGTATTGAAAAATATATAATTGTTGCTGGCTTACTGGGATGGCTATTATTACAGAACATTGCGATGCAAAAATCAGGTATGTTTTGTTTCTTCATTTCGAAGACTAATTCCTGACGTGACACGTTAGGTATTACGTAACCACCAGCTCGCCAGAGGGCGTATTCACTGGGATGGTACAAAATGGCTGCGCCCGTTATATATAATAGCCGTCACATTTAACCATTTTATTAATTAACTATACGATTATACTTGTTGATATTAAGCAATGATGTGCATTATATATCGTTGAATATGCACACCAGGCCAAATGCCTTAATTGTCCCCTCCTTTAAAGACACATTCCTGAGTTTGCTGCATTGTAAGATGTTTCCGACTAATAAAATATTTCTACGATTAAACTTACATATTAAATATACTTTCTTGTTTAGAATATCAGTGCCTGTATATTCAATGTGTTTCTGGTCGTCTTAATATTTGTGAGAAGCTCAAACTGGACTGCGTTGTCAAATAATTTCGTACGTATGATTTTTTTTTTTTAATAAATAAAATGAAATTTAACCTAGTACAAATATTAGAACGATCAGAAACACGTTTAAAGGAGGGGACAATTAAGGCATTTGGCCTGGTATGCATAGTCAACGATATATAATGCACATTATTGCTTAATATCAATAAGTATAATCGTATAGTTAATTAATAAAACACTTAAATGTGATGGCTGTTATATAGAACGGGCGCAGCCATTTTGTACCATCCCAGTGAGCTGGTGGTTACGTAATACCTAACGTGTCACGTCAAATACAATACAATTCTTAAATACAAAATAAACCACCATTGTCAAAGTGTTGAAATAACTGTCTTATGTTTTGTACATAAATTAACCCACGTTCTGAAATAATAATCGGAGTGTTTTCTTGGTTAATTGGTCTTTTCTTTCCATGGCCTGTAGCTGTGGTTCCTGATTGTCAGGTGTATATTTAAATGGTCCCCAGACACTGTGTCTAGACACACTAAAAAGACGTGCCTCCTTTATTAAGAGTGCGAGTGCGAATAATTTTTACATGCTCATATATCACTAGAGTTTCGAGCATGTCCGTCTCGGGGCCTGTCTCTGGATAGCCAGGGGCTTGTCCCGGGACAGAAAAAAAATTAAGCAGACAATTTTGAAATTTTCATCCAAAAATTAAATAGTGGGCCTTTAAAATTTTTATGCGCATCTCTAATATAATTAATAAAAAAAATTCTACTCATTAAATTTGGTCGCTAGACTCGGGATTGGGGGGGGGGGGGGGGTTGAAAATAGCAATTAGTAAAAAAGTTAATAGAATTTAAAAAAAAAAAAAAAAAAAAAAGTTAGAAGCCAAAAAGAAAAAAAATTGACTGCTCGGTCGAATATTTATATAATTTGGAGTATTTTAGAAGGACAGTCCAAAAATAAATAAGAGAAAGAAGAGAGGATCGGACTATTTAATAATATTAAAAAAAAGAGTAATTTCGACATAAACTTTTGAACGAAGGTCTAAAAGTTTAAAGTCCGATCTATATGTCCACATGAGTGGCCTCGTAAAGGCCGTTAGGGTGCACAGCTTGTAGGGACAAGATGGGTTGCATCCCGTCAAGAAAACCCCTAGATTGACAGTCAATAGACGTTGAAGGTGTAGTGCTGTGCTGAAATACAGATCTTGAGAAGCCGGATCCGTCTGAACGAGAGAGAGAATCAGACTAGGGTATAGTCCAGTCGTCATGGGTTGGTATAGTGGTGCGGACGGGCCCGACTTCGGAGGATACGAGATGGTATCACAATAAAACAACGTAAAGTCTAGAAAAGAGTAGTAGGGGCCGACCCCGCTTCCTGTTTCTTCTTAGAGTGGGGCGGTCAATCTGCCAGTGCTGCTAGGACAGGCTCGGACATGTAGAGACTAAACGCGAACAACCGTGGCGTTCTGCAGAATGGCCGTCATACGAGTCACGAAAAAAACAAGTCAACATAGTTACACGGAGAAATGACGTGGAGGCAAGGAATCTCGCTAAAAAAGAATCCAACCTGGTGGTGCACTGTCGAAACGAGAAGCGTTCCAGCGTTTAATCAGTTCCAATGACAGCATACATCCCAGTAGAAACTGCACTTCGTTGACAAAAACAACAAAGTGAAGGATCCCCAAGTCGAGCAGCGAAAGCACGTGCAGTGTGCACAAGCGAAACAAACACGTCTTACCGCTTCGAACTCCAGACTGGGAATGCAGCGGACAGCTTAACTGTCACTCGAGCGGACGTCGTAGGAGCCATCAAAACCACGTCCGCTGTGAACAAAGATAAGACTTCTAAAGTAGACAACGCCCACTCGGGATTTACTAGCAAAGTTAGGACTGGTGTTTCTACACCAAACAAGGTAACTACTCTAGAGACACATACCACGCCAGTCACTATCACTCCATTCAGACCAGTTGAGAGAACAAATCACAAAAGGAACGTCAGGAGCCCAGATACTAACCAAAACAAACCAACTGCCAGTAGCTTCCTAGTAGGTAACCAAACTCCAGCTAAAAAGGTTAGGGCCAATAACGAAAAACCAGCAGGAGCGCCCAAACTAGTTGATAGGCCCACACCCAAATCACCGGGACCTTTTACAAGGAAGTCCCAACCAAACTCTGTAAGCAGAAAACCCAACCTCAACTAGAGAGTGAGCCATTAACTCACACCCGACCGGTAGGACCTCCAACCAATCTGGCTGTTAACAACAAATGTCTGGTAAAACTATACCCACTGCCAACAGAGGCCACCACGCTAACCACGCTTCAGAAGCATAACCCAGACTTAGAACTGCAAGAAGCGACCACCTGGTCAAACAGCTATCTTCAAATATACGCCAAGCCCCAGTCCAGCGACCATTCCATTACAGTAAACGGCAAACATCAGCTCATCCAATTTGAACAGAAACCGAGCAAGTGTCAACATTGCCAGCAATGGGGGCACGGCGTGGCGTAATGCCGTCACCATAGGGAACTTCCCACCTGCCACAAGTGTGGACAGAAGCATGAGAGATGCTCATGCAACTCTCCATGCACAAGACCGATGCAGTGTCCTAACTGCCTCAGTTGCCATATGGCACACGACACGTGGTGCCATCACTATCAAAAGGTGCTCCGCCAGTTAAACAATTGGAATAAAACCAGCACAACTACTACCACTATCAATAAAACTACAGCGTCCAGACCAGCCACTACAGTCACAGCAGACTGCTTATATGCTGAAAAATTAAAAACCGCTCCCAATCAGGAAATCAACCAGTTAAAATTAGTCATTAAAAACTTAGTTTCAGACATGGCCCTAATCAAAACTAATCTGAACTCAAAGAATTAAACTAATTAACATAACCTAAACTTAACTTCGGGTCAGCGTTATGGGAGACAAGTCTCCATATGCCCCCATAAATAAAACTAACAGGAAAAAAAGGCCTTAGCGTTCTCCAATGGGGCATGGTGCCGCGCTCATTCAACTGATTAGCACTAGTAACAACAAGCCAGATATTATATGCCTGCAAGAAACGTGGCTAGGAGCTGGCACTAAAGACAAAAAATATATAAAAAAATTCAAAATTCCAGGTTACACTAGCTATTATAAAAATAGGGAAAAAAGCACCAGAGGTGGACTAGCCACACTAATTAAAAATACCATACCACATACTGAAATTAAATACGATCTCACTAATACTAACTTAGAAGTCTTAGGTCTCACTATTCAAAACGATAAAAAAAAAAGTAAAGTTTGTTTTATTTAACGACGCCACTAGAGCACATTGATTTTTAATCTTATCATCGGCTATTGGACGTCAAACATATGGTCATTCTGACACTGTTTTTAGAGGAAACCCGCTGTCGCCACATAGGCTACTCTTCTTTACGACAGGCAGCAAGGGATCTTTTATTTGCGCTTCCCACAGGCAGGATAGCACAAACCATGGCCTTTGTTGAACCAGTTATGGATCACTGGTCGGTGCAAGTGGTTTACACCTACCCATTGAGCCTTGCGGAGCACTCACTCAGGGTTTGGAGTCGGTATCTGAATTAAAAATCCCATGCCTCGACTGGGATCCGAACCCAGTACCTACCAGCCTGTAGACCGATGGCCTGCCACGACGCCACCGAGGCCGGTATCAAAACGATAAAATGCCCATTGATGTCATTAATGTTTATAGTCCGCCGGGAACAGCCCATAAAGAACTAACATTAAGAGACTATAATAAAATCATAAACTCTAGCAATAACTTAATACTTGTAGTTGATTTTAACTGTCATAGCACACGGTGGGGAGGTCTGCACTCCGACGCACAGGGGGACTTACTAGAAGAATTCATCAATACACACAACCTAGTATGTCTCAACGACTTTTGTACATGATTATCTAGGCACATCTGCCATCGACCTAACAGTCACCTCTAACAACATAGGTGCCAACGCCCAATGGGAAGTGTTGGAAGCTCTCAATAGCGACCACCTATCCATACTAACCAGTCATAAATGTAATACCACTTATGCAGAAGAGGATAAATTTGTACCTAAATTTAAATTTACTAAAGCTGACTGGGCTGGCTTTACAAACTATTGCAACAATATCAAGTTAAACGATAGTTTAACCATTGACGACGCCACTAATCAACGTACTAATAAAATAATTGAAATAGCAGAAAAAAATATCCCTAAAACTAAACCTTTCAATAAAAATAGACCGGTTAACTGGTGGATGGATGACATTAAATCCAAATGCAGCTTTAGAAACGGGATGCGTAAACTTTATAAAAAAAACCCCAGGAAAACCAGATTACCACACTAAATATAAAATAGCTAAAAACGAAGTAGGTAAACTCATTATTAATGCTAAACAAGACAGCTAGCATAAATTATGTGGTGAAATTAACAATAAAACATCTATTAGAGAAATGTGGAAAAAAGTTAAAGCTATCCAAGGACAACGCGCTAACTCCACAGTCCTTCAAAATCATAAAACAGCAACCACTAATAAGAAAAAGGCCGACCTTCTTAGCAAAACCTTTAGTAAAAACAGTAGCAACGAAAATTTCCCTAAACAATAAAAAAAAAAAAACATTCTTTACCAACCAATAATTCTAGCACTCCAAACCACCTAAACACTGATAACCTAGAATTTAACCAACCGATAACCTTGATTGAACTAAAAACAGCTCTTAAAGAGAAAGAAAAAAGTACTGCCACCGGGCCTGATCAAATAAGCTACACTTTACTCAAACACATGCCGGACGTAGCCTTAGAGGTAGTGTTGTCGCTCTTTAACCGAATTTGGAGGGAGGGTCAAATGCCCACTGCATGGAAACATGCAGAATGCTTTAGTCTCCCTAAAGCGGGTAAAGACCATTCCCTCCCAGGGAGTTACAGACCGATAACACTCACGTCCCACATGTGCAAAACCTTAGAAACAATTATCAATAAACGTCTTAATAATTACCTGCTCGAAAATAACCTAATAACTAATGTACAGAGCGGATTTAGAACTAAACATTCAACAATAGACCAAATAGTTAGATTACAAAATAGTATTAATGACGCATTTCGTAAATCTCATAAAGTTCTAGCAATTTTCATAGACATTGAAAAAGCCTTTGATATGGTATGGCGGCAAGGTTTATTAAATAAATTACAAAGTAACGGTATTAAAGGTAATATGTTTAATTTTATCAATAATTTCATTCATAACCGATCAATCTCAGGGTTAATGGTCACTACTCCGATAAAACAGAAATAATTAATGGTATACCACAAGGCTCGGCCCTCTCACCAACCGTATTTAACATTTTTATTAATGATATTACTCAAGCACTTAATGCTAAAAGAACGAGTAAATCAATCACTCCCTTAAATACAGCACTGTTTACCGATGACTGCACCATCTGGTGCACAGGCAACACCATCACTAATTTATTTAACCTAATGCAAACTGATATGAATAAACGTAACAAATGGGCCTTGGACTGGGGCATCAAATTCTCAGAAACTAAAACTGTCTATATGCTCTTTAATAAAGTCAACACACCAGATAACCACCAACTAAAATCAGATGACAAAATAATACCAAGAGTTAAACATTTAAATTTTTATGTGTAACATTTGACTCTAAACTAAGCTTTAATGATCATATCAATGACATAGTTAAAAGCTCAAAAAGAACTCTAAACTTACTAAGAGCTATCTCATGTACTAGTTGGGGAGCGCAAACAGAGGCAATGCTTATGGTTTACAAAGCATGCATACTCTCCAGAATAGATTATTGAGCCCAAGCCTACAGTTCCGCCGCCCCCAAATTGTTACATAAATTAGATGTTATTCAAAACCAAGCTCTTAGAATTATAGCTAAAGTTCCTTTAAATACCAGCGGACAAAGTCTAGAAGTTGAGTTTAATATTATGCCGCTCAAATATCGCCGCAATCTTCAACACCTTAACTATCATCTAAAAATCCATTCACTAAAAATCGATCACCCAGTTCAGGAACTCACTCCGATCATAGCTAAACCAGGACTAATATTTAAAACCAATCAAAACCTCAACGATTCTTTCGCTACTAAAGCCAGTAAACTAGTAATAGAAGTAGGAATAGATGACACACCAGTGGCACTATATCATATTAACCAGCCAACCGAGTGCCACACACCATACTTAATAAAAAAAAACCCAACAGATTCAACTCAATTTCCACCCTTTAAGAAAATCCTGTTCGAAGCCGCAGCCAACGAAAACTACCCTGAGCACATCCACATCTACACCGATGGCTCTAAAACCCCAGATAATGGCAAGGTTGGCTTTGCAGTAGTTGAAGAAAAACTCTCTAGACACTCTAAACTAGTTTAAAATACTCTAGGCTGTCAGACAATCTGACAATCAGCAGAACTGACAGCCATACATGAAGCTCTTATTTGGATTAAAACTCAAAAATACTCAAATAGCGTTATCTTCTCAGACAGTCTCAGCTCTATCCAATCACTTCAAACAAATAAATCCACTAGACCTGATATTATGGCAGCTATCCACAATGTCCTCCACGAACTAAACCAACTTAACCTAACAGTAGTCTTTGAATGGATTCCAGCTAACGTAGGGATAATTGGCAATGAAGTAGCTGACTATGGAGCCAAAACTGCACTATCAATCACTAGCAAAATTACAACATTACCATTAGGAATCACAGAACTCATGTCACAAGCAAGAAAACATTACATTAATAAATGGCAAGAAAGCTGGGACCAAACGCCTAATACATGGCACTACAGTATCAAACCACGAGTCAACTCTTTAAGACCTAAACATTCAAATTCACATGTAGATAAAACTATGACCAAACTTCGTATAGGTAAATCAAGACAACTAAATAGCTGTTCTTTCATAACTAAAAATTCTGACTGTGCGTGTGGCTTCCCAGAAGATATGAAACACTATCTCCTGGACTGCACGCTACACCACAGCCATAGACAACTAAAGTTAGACTCAATAACCGAAGCCAACCATAAACCAATAATCACCCTGAATTTACTACTTAACCCAGATAAACACCATAAGCAGAAGATCTTTAAAGCAGTATACCAATTCGTCCAGTCCACCAAACTTAAACTCTAAATGTCACATACAACCCGCTTCTCCAGCGTTCAATCGATGCAGCCTCGCAGGAGGGATGGGGGAAACGTAACATATGGGCTCCTGACACCCATATATAAACCAATTGGTAGGTAGTGCTCAAAACCGCCCGCCTGTACGTCCTTTGGAGGGAGAAGCGACCATAAGCACTCGTCCGACTATGCACTCCTACCGAAGGATCAACGGCGGGATGGTGGGTAGCAACACTATGAATAACCTATTCAAACTAAAATAAAACATTAATGTTAACCTCATTGCACCTGTGACTCCCCGGGTGGAGAAGCGATCCTAAACACTCGACCTGACCACGCACTCCAAACCCGGGGAAAGAACAATGCTTTGATCAACATATAAACCCAGCCACCCCTTGCCTGTACGCCCCTCAGATGGAGAAGCGACCTTAAGCACTCGACCAAGACCATGCACTTCACCCCGACGGCCCAACGGTGAGGGTACAAGCACGTTAGTCTAACCTTTAAACTTAGATATGTATAGATATACATGTATGTTTTTAATGTTGTTCATTAAAATGTGTTTGGATTCATGATTGGCAATGGATATATCACACTTTCTAGTGAATTAGTGGCCCTTATAAGGGCCTTTTTTGGTTTTTGGACACTATCATGGCCTGATAGTGTTACAAATGCGGAAGAAGTACTTCCACATTCCACTGACGTTAAAGTGGACTCCGTCTTCCAAAAAATCGTCTGGGTACCAAGTAGACAGGGGGACCAGATTACGTCCTATGGCCTTCTTCATACCACGATTCACCGCTTTTCTCAACGTGTTAAATAGGGCTATCGTCATATTGGGGGATTTCTTAAAAATCCCCAGTCGACAAATCTCCATCACGCAGACCTTCTCCCCCCCCCCCCCCCCCTCCCCTTGACAGCAGTCGTTGACGAAACGCCAGCAAACGATCAATTATGTCCTTAGGGACAGTACCGGGAGCGATGTCATTTCTGCCCAGATGTATTATCACCAAAGACGGATGATAGTCCACCACTGCCTGGATCATGTCCTATGGTATGCGATCACATTGCATACCCCCCCCCCCCCCCCCCCCGGACAAAAAACCGGCACTCGGCAGTAACGCACATATCCCCATGGGTATGTTGCCCCAGCCGCTTGACATAACTGCTACCGAAAATGACTACTCTGGTCATGATTAATGCAGATTATCAACCCCGACCTCTCTTTTTATCTAACCAGGTAGGATTGAGATTTACACTAATCCAATTGGCCATTCAACCGGCAAGAAACAATGCCAGGTAATTAATCAAAATAGGGAGCCGTTAATTATAACCTTTCTCTTTCAGCATTTCTATTGGTCCAAACCAGCCAATCACAGATCAAGACCATTAACTGCACATAACTGTAAATACATGTAAACTTCACGATTTGTTTTTGCACCCGTACCATGTATTACCAATGACAAGTTCAATTCTATCTACATAAGGTGAGTCACTTAGGGTTCCAGAAGAAGAGACAGATAAAAGAAACCTGATAACCAACTACCCAGATAATCAGACAAGATCACAAGTAAGCTTGCTTAATTAAACATATTGTCTGCTACTAAGAAGAATAATTTAGTAATAATAATTCTTTAGGGGGCGGGAATAAAAAATGTCCTCAACTTAGTACATGTATACAATTGTTTTTTACTACTTCCCCCTACTGACAGTTGACTTCCTTAAGAGTGTGTGTTGTTTCATTGGGAATAAAATTAAGTATGCTAAGCACTAGGCTTTTTAACCAATACTTACACTATAAAGGTATAACCATCCCTTCAAACCAGATAGCTAGGTTAGTATAACTCTCCCCCCACCCCTGTCATTGTATTCCATTACAATCCAAAGACGGGGGGGGGGGGGGGGGTAGGGGTGGCTCTTGATTGCCGTTGGATTTCATTAGCATAAGGACTTAGGACAACAGGTTCAACCTTAACACGAAACTAGGGTTTACAGACAGCATGCACAACGCAATAGTACATAGGGTGCATTGACTAATGATAACAATGCACCCGCACCCATTTAATGGCCCAGCGCGTACTCTAATAAGGAGCCGGGCAAAAGAATTCCGGCTCCGAGTACACAATTGCACTGCACCCAGGGGAAGCTGGACAAAAGAATACCAGCCTACCCTATCCAACTCCCAAATACTTGCTGCTGGTAGTCTAACTTGTACTTGGTGACACTGAAGTGGAGGACGCCGTGGATCGCTACATCAAAAACACCTGGACAAAACCCCGGAACAACAGCGCCTTGCCTGCCAGTGTCTACACAATTGCACGAGTCTCCCCTGGGTTGTCATGCCACGACCAGAAGAGGTCAGGCCCTTATTCAAGGCCCTATGGGCAACTTAGGGAGACACCACAGCATCATGGAGGTCTAATTAACGAGCTACTCTCGATTCACAATGTCAAAACCTATATTAGCTCTGTCATTTTCCTTTTGACCGACCGTTCAAAATTGCGCCCAAATTCCTCAATCAAAACTGCACACTTTTTCTCTTTGGCATATCAATTGCTCCATTCAAAATTCCATAGCACCACCACCACCCACTCTCGCCTGCTACCGGCCTTGGCCAGGCTGCTAGTGCTCCCTTGCACCTGCCAGTGCCGGCTCTTGTGCCCATGACAGGCGTGCGCTACAACAGCTTGTTCTAAATGTGCACGTAAAACCCTATGACCTGACCTGACCTGACCAGTGGTCTGCACACTCTCGACCAGGACCCAGATTAAGACAGACGTGGAGCAGCTATTGTACTAAGGATTAAGGTAGGCCATTAATTTTCTTTGTAGTTATTTTGCAGTTGTGTTGTATTAATTTAAGATACAGACTAGACACCTTATAGTCTTTGTTATCAGCGTTAGTCACCCTCAAAACCAACAACCCGAAACTTGGTATCACAGACTCCACTACTTGGTCAAACGGATACGTACTTATCACCACCCACATTAACGCCGATGAACACATCATCATTCAAGGTCGTCGTTACCCACTTGTTCCATTTGAAAGGAAACCTAGTAAATGCTATCACTGTCAGCAATAGGGCCATGGTGCAGTCAAGTGCCGCAACCATAGAGACCTCCCCACATGCCACCGTTGCGGCCAGAAACATCCTTAAAGCTCCCCCCCCCCCCCCCCCCCCCGCACTAACCCGATTCAATGCCCCAGCTGCCTTAGTCGTCATATGGCACATGACACAAGGTGCCACCATTACCAAAAAGCGCTTAGGCAACTTAACAATCGCAAAAACCAGGTAAATAAAACAACAGAAACTAGACCAGTCTTTGTTAAACCAGCAACAGTTACCAAAAACATAACGTACGCTGATAAACTTAAATCCAATGATCAAAACCAAGTTAAAGAACTTAAGTCGCTAACTGAAACTCTAGTGCAGGAAATTTCTAATATTAAATCTAGCTTAAAAATCACAAAAAAACTAAGATTAATTTAGTCATTAAACAGAACTTAACTACGGGACCGCGTCATGGGAGATGCGTCTCCATACACCCCCATTATTAAATCAAACATAGGAAATAAGGGCCGTAGCGTTCTCCAATGGAACGCTAAGGGTCTCTATTCAATAGGACATGGTGTCGAACTCCTCCAACTAATTAGCACTAGCAACATCAAGCCAGATATAATATGCCTACAAGAAACTTGGCTAGGAATCGGCTCCAAAGGCAAAAATAAAATAGCTAAAACATTTAATATTCTGGGATATACTAGCTATTATAAAAATAGAGATAACAGCACTAGGGGTGGAATAGCCACATTAATAAAAAAAAATACCATACCTCATACAGAAGTTACGTTTGACTCAATCAATAATAACTTAGAAGTCCTAGGACTTACTATACAAAACGATACAATGCCTATTGACGTCATTAATGTTTATAGCCCGCCAGGGGCAGCCCACAGTAAGCTAACCTTAAACGATTACAATAAACTTATCAAGCCAAATAATAACATAATACTTGTAGGAGACTTTAACTGTCATAGCACACTGTAGGGAGATCTGAACTCCGACACGCAGGGAGACTTACTAGAAAACTTTATCAATACGTACAACCTAGTTTAATGACGGCAGCATTACTTTTATCCATGATTATGTAGGTACTTCTGCCGTCGACCTCACTATCACCTCTAACAACATAGTTGCAAATGCTCAATGGGAGGTGATGGAAGCTCTCAATAGCGACCACCTTCCCATCTTAACCAGATATAAATGTAATAATAACTTCTCTGAAGATGAAATCTTTATACCTAAATTTAAATTTTCTAAAGCTAATTGGGCTGGCTTCACCAGCGACTGCAATGAAATTAAGTTAGAAGATAACCTGAACATTGATGACGCCACCACTAAACTTACAAATAAAATTATAGAAATAGCGGAAAAACATATCCCTAAAACTAAGCCTTTCAACAAAAATAAACTGGTTAGCTGGTGGACTGACGAAATTAAATCTAAATGCGGCTTTAGAAACAGGATACGTAAATTATTTAAAAAAACAGGCAAACAGGAATACCATACCAAGTATAAAATAGCTAAAAGCAAAGAAGGTAAACTCATCATTAACGCTAAACAAGCCAGCTGGAATAAGTTTTGTGGTGAAATAAACAATAGAACATCAATTAGAGAAATGTGGAAAAAAGTTAAAGCTATTCAAGGACAACGCGCTACTTCCACAGTCCTTTTAAAAACATAAAACGGCAACCACTAATAAACAAAAGGCCGACCTTCTCAGTAAAACCTTTAATAAAAATAGCAGTAATGAAAATTTTCCTTAAAAATTCTTTGAAAAACTTTAAAACTCTAACTCCCTACCAACCAACGATACCAAAACCGCTAACCAACCAGATACCGATAATTTAGAATGTAATCGACCAATAACCTTACTAGAATTAAAAACCGCTCTTAAAGCGAAAAAAATGTATACCCTTCTTAAACATATGCCGGACGCAGCTCTAGAAGTAGTGTTATAGCTCTTCAACAAAATCTGGAGGGGTGGTCAAATGCCCACTGTGTGGAAACACGCAGAATACTTTAGTCTTCCTAAAGCGGGAAAGGATCACGCCCTCCCGGGCAGTTACAGACCGATAACGCTCACGTCCCACATGTGTAAAACTCTAGAAACAACTATTAACAAAAGACTTAACAACTATCTACTCAGAAATAACCTAGTAACTAATGTACAGAGCGGATTCAGAGCTAAACATTCAACCATAGACCAAATAGTTAGACTTCAAAATAGTATTAATGACGCGTTTAGGAAATCTCATAAAGTATTAGCAATCTTCATTGACACAGAAAAAGCTTTTGACATGGTATGGCGCCAAGGACTACTAAATAAACTTCAAAATAACGGTATTAAAGGTAACATGTTTAACTTTATTAATAACTTCATCCATAACAGATCCATTTCAACAAGAGTTAACGGGCACTATTCAGATAGAACTGAAATAATAAATGGCATTCCACAAGGTTCGGTCCTCTCACCAACCGTATTCAATATTTTTATTAATGATATAACTAAAGCACTTAATACTAAAGAAAAAGTAGGAAAGGCTTCTCCACTAAATACAGCACTGTTCGCCGATGACTGCGCCATCTGGCGCACAGGCAATATAACTTCAGCTCTCTTCACCAAACTGCAGGCAGATACGGATAGACTTAATAAATGGGCCCTGGACTGGGGCATCAAACTCTCAGAAACTAAAACTGTCTATATGCTCTTTAATAAAACCAATAAAGCAGATAATCATCAACTAATATCAGGAGACAATATACTTCCACGAGTCAAAACATTAACATTTTTAGGAGTTACCTTTGACTCAAAACTTACTTTCAACGCACATATTAATGACAGTCAAAAACTCTAAAAGAAAACTCTCAGGTTCCTAAGAGCCATCTCAGGTACCAGCTGGGGAGCGCAGACTGAGGCAGTGCTTATGGTTTACAAAGCATGTATACTCTCCAGGATAGACTATGGAGCCCAAGCCTACAGTTGCGCCTCACCCAAGCTGGTACATAAACTAGATATCATACAAAACCAAGCTCTTAGAATCATAGCTAAGGTACCATCAAACACTAGCGGACAAAGCTTGGAAGTGGAGTTTAATATTATGCCATTAAAATATCGCTGTAATCTTCAACATCTAAATTATCACCTTAAAATTCACTCTCTTAACCTAGATCACCCAGTTCAGGATCTCACACCTAAAATAACCAAACCAGGTCAGGTATTCAAAACTAATCGTAACCTACAGGATTCATTTGCCACTAGAGCCAACACAATAGAAATAGAAGTCGGAATAGATAACACACCAGTGGCACTATACCATGTTAATCAACCAATAGACTGTCATATACCCTACCTAATTAAACAGGCTACTCCTTTTCCGCCCTTCAAAAAAATCCTGTTCGAAGCCGCAGCTAATGAAAACTACCCAGAGCACATCCACATCTATACAGATGGCTCTAAAAATCCAGATAATGGCAGGGTTGGCTTCGCAGTAGTAGAAGAAAAGATATCCAGACACTCCAAACTAGTTAAATATGTCAGGCTGTCAGATAATTTATCAGTTTATACAGCAGAACTGACAGCCATTCACGAAGCACTCATCTGGATTAAAACCCAAAAATATACTAAAAGTGTAATTTTCTCAGATAGGCTTAGCTCTATACAATCTCTCCAAACAAATAAATCAACCAGACCAGACATATTAGCAACTATAAATAATACACTCAACGAGATCAACCAACTTAAACTTAACGTAGCATTCGAATGGGTCCCAGCTCATGTATGTATCATTGGCAATGAAATAGCAGACTATGGAGCCAAAACATCAATCACTAATGTTAAAATGATTAAAAATATTCCACTAGGTATTTCGGAACTCATGTCTAAAGCTAGGAAACACTACATAAATAAATGGCAAGAAAGCTGGGACCAAACACCTAACACATGCCACTATAACATCAAGCCAACAGTAAATTCATTTAGACCTAAACACAAGAACTCTATCATAGATAAAACTATCATCAAACTCCGTCTTGGTAATTCTATGCAACTCAATAGCTGCTCATATAAAATAACTAAAACAACGATTAACTGTACGTGTGGCATCCCAGAAGATATGCAGCATTTTCTTCTGGACTGCACGCTGCACCAAACCCATAGAACACTCATGTTAGAAACACTAACCAAAGACAACCCTGCCACTGTAATCACCCCTAAACTTCTATTAACACCCGATAAGCACCATAAAACACCAAATCTTCTCAGATATCTATCAATTCGTCCAGTCCACCAAACCTAAACTCTAGTTGTGACTGACCCCCGCATGTACCCATGTCCTCCGAAGCGGAGCAGCCACACTAAGCACTCCAACCTCGATATGCACTCCAATTCGGACGACAGGGTATAGAGGGGAGCGGAAACAGCAACTGGGCTCCTGAGAAATAAAATAACTGGACATTAAGCACCTGGACCAGTCCCCCACCCCCGGTTGGTGTTCCTCTGAGGCGGAGTAGCGACCCTTAGCACTCGACCACGATTATGCACTCCAAATCAAAAGATCATCGATGGGGTGAGGGGGAAACAATCTCACAAATCATAGTAGGCCTGCTGGTAATCCCCCACCTGTACGCCCTCCGCCGCGGTGTAGCGACCCTTTGCACTCGACCTTCAATTATGCACTCCAACCCGGACGACCAATGGGGGTGGGTGGGGTGTGGGGGGTGGGGGGCACCCATGCACCAATCAAGCTATGATCAATTAATTGATCATTTAGCTTAATAAAATTGTATTGTAGTATTGTACATTAGTATTGTACATGATTGTCTATATGTATTAATTTTCTTTTTTTCAGTTACCAATGGTTTAGACCATCTAACCAGACAGTACTGTGTATATATTCTTCACGCCTTTTGTTTCCGCACTTGCACTATGTATTAGCACCCACGCTCATACTTTCTTACAGCAACTTAAGGTGAGTCTTTTAGGGCTACAAGATACCGATAGACGAAAACAAGATAAGAAACAAGGTACTAAGTAAGTCTCCATCATTTAGTAATACCAATAGTCATGCCATGTATATATATACAGAGGTCCCATCACCCATGGGATGGATATTTGGGAGGAGGAGGGATTTCCTATGTGTGAATTGGCAACATATACTTTTTCTTAGTGCTATATAGACCAGTTATTAGTGGCTGCTAAAATAATTTATGTGAAGCGCTAGGCTTTTTAAACCACACAAACACTATAAGGGTATACCCTTCAAAGTAGATAGCTAGGTTAGATAACCCCCCTCTCCTTGAATTCACAGGCAATCCAATGGCAGGCGGGGGTGGTGGTGGCTCTGAAAAGACGTTGGTTTTCACCTAAAGTAAGGACTTAGGACAATAGGAACAACTTAAACAACAAACTAGGGTTAACATACAAAATAGCACCACGGCCGTAGCTAGCGGGGGGGGCAGTTGCCTCCCCTCCGAAAAAATCCGGAAAGCATTATAGAAACTTAAACAAAAATTCTCTTCTTGACTGTTTAAGGAGTTTTAGACTATTAACTACTCAGTCCCCCCCCCCCCCCCCCCGCCCAAACAAAAAATCCTAGCTACGGCCCTGAGCACGCACTACCGCAACAGTACACAGAATGCACTGACTAATAATAACAATGCATCCATACCCATTTAATGGCACAGCACGTACTCTTATAAGGAGTCGGACAAAAGAAAACCGGCTCCGAGTACACAATTCACTGCACTTAAGAGAGCTGGACAAAAGAATACCGGCTCTTTCCCACCAATCCCAAATACTTGCTGCTGGTGTGACACTTGGTACTAGAGGATTGAGCGAAGAGGACCGATAGGGTAGGTTGGTGATATTCCGACCCCTTATGGACGCACCACACTTGTAGAAGGTATTCCCACTCCAAAACATTGATCCTGTTGTTTCCCATAGCGTCGACATGCATATTCTAACCAGTAGTGGTCCACTCTATCCAATCGGTACCTGTTTCTTTTATATATTCTCATTTTATTGGCTAGTGTCGATCAGGATAAACCCGACCCCATTCCGGTAAATTCCGACTACACGTCCCGTATAATTCCGACTACTACCGAGATTATACCAGGGTAATTCCGACCCCCTCGGAGTGTTTTAAAAAAATATATGTACCAGGTAAAACTAGTAGCGTATAATATTCCTGGCTGTATTTTTTCACTGTAAACAAATATTAATATGCAATGAAATGGACAGCGAATGTGTATTACAGTGTGAAAATATCTTCAAGTCAAAACATATCACATATCACATATTACTATTATAATCTACATCGCTATTGAAATAGCTGAACATCATTAAACATAGAAAAATAATTAAACTTTGGTATTTTTAACAGTCAACATGCATTAACAATATATATCTATCATGTATGGGCAGTGTGTGTTTTTAACGTCCGTTGACAATGGTCAGAGACTGACCACAGGAAGCCAAGTTAAAAAGATTTTGCACAATAGCAACTTTGTCGTCAGGACATTTAAAACCAAAGGAACACCTCTGTCTGAAGCCTGTTCGTCTATTTATAAATTCAGCCGGCACCGAAGCTTTCAAGTAAAATATACCCCTTGAAGAAGTATGTTCGTCCATGAATTTAGAAATTAACTGACATCAAATATTGCAACAGCGTTGGAATCATACACATTCATTGCATCTCTTCTAGCTTGATAAATACATCCTACCCGCAGTTCCCTCTGACCATAGTGGCTCATGCCAACTGCATACACAGGTCTTATTATAAAAAATTTCATGATGATCAATTCTGTAAAACACGAGAAAAACATAATCAAAGATGAAAGACATACCTTTCATTAAACAAGGAAACAGTCAAGAGTGAAATGGATAAAGTTTCTGTGACATATGCCACTTTCGTTTAAAAGCATAAATAGCTACAGACAATTTTGGTGTTCATTTGATTTTTTTTAATTCAACTTTCCTTTTGCGTTCCGCTTTTTGTTGTAATTTTCTTGTTTTTTCCTCTATTGCTGCCCTTTTTTGTGCTAGAACCTGTTCACTGGTAAGAATTCTGTGTCCTGTTAATGAACGCTTTGACTTAGCAGACATGTCTGCAGCTACCTTTGGCAGTGAAAATATATCATCTAACTCCAAGTTCCAAGTAACGTGATCTAAAGTGGAGCCTCCCATTGATAGGTTTTCTAACAAAGACCCAGCAGAAGATGGTACACAAGTAGCAGGCAGTTCTGAAGACAAAACTGCAGGCGACAATGCTAATTGATCATCATTCCCCATAAGAACAGACATCGCCAGTGCAGAGAGGTCAGCATCTTCAGGCTCCGAGTTGATGGAGTTTAGAGTTGGTGAACTTTCGGATCTAGATGTGTCTGACATTGCGGAGTCTGAAGATGTTGATTCTTTGATATTGGCAGTGTCATTGACTAATTCTTTGTCAAATGAATCAACAGACGGGCCTGTAGGACTAGACAATGTGTGGTTTCATTTGGATGTATGTGGTTGTGGAAGAGGTTTATCAAATGCCAAAGATGGTGCAAAAAGGGATTCTGAGACGGCCTTTGGGTTAAGTGGATAAATGCCGGTGAAGCGAAAGCCTGCTGTGATGTTTTCACAAGTAATACCGTCATCCCATGCTTTCCGGAAAATACGTGGCCAAGTTGCTTTATTAATAACATGCGACGGATGTTCGGAAAGGAACTCTGTGCAGGTTCTGTTATATGCCTTAGAAAAAGGGCCAAAAACTGCCTTATCAAGTGGCTGCAATGCATGTGTGGTGCGGGGTGGCAAAGCCAATATTGAAATGTTCTCGTCTGCTGCATTTTCAAGCAAGCCAATTATCTCATGGGAACTATGGGAGTCAAGGATCAAGAGCTGTGGCCGTTCAGGGCCACAGTGCTTGAGAAATACTTCCCGGAACCATTCCTCCCCAATGACATCACACATCCACGCCCTCTCTTGATAAGTCAAAAAAGTCCCCTCTGGAGCGTCAAGAGTGGCAAAAGGACGGAGTGATTTTTCGGTTTTCCCCTTGCAAACACACATGGGAGGCATTGCCTGACCACATGCATTTACGCATGTTAACACAGTAATATTTTCCCTAGAGTTTGAAACCCTGCTCGTTACATTACGTTTTCCTTTTGCTGAACATATGTGTACTGGGGTGTGCTCGAACTGTTTTCCAGTCTCATCTAAATTCCAAATGAGATGGGGCTTTTTTGTAATGTCAAGAGTATTCATGACAGTACTTAGCTCATCAAAATATTTTTCAACAGAGGGCAGTTAAGCATTCTAGGACGAGAAGTTGTCAACTTCTCGGGCTTTCTAAGTACAAGCTCTGGGTGGCGCATTTTTAAACCCTGCCACCAATCATCCCCGGGGCAACCATTTTTAAAAGGGGTCTTAATTTTCAAAGATGTACAAAGGCGGAACACTTTAAGTAGCAGTTGTTTTTTGCTGATGCCGAAACCTTTGTTGGCAGCTTCTATGACCTTCTTTACCAGAGCTTCTTCAATCTTTGGTGGCAGAACAGGCGGTCTTCCAGGCCTCGAACCACTTGCATATCGGCCGCAAACGTGGTCGATGATAGTTGTTTTAGGGACTCCAAACACTTTGCTTGCTTTTTTATATCCCATCAACCGGGTTCGCACCGCGGTCACTGCATCATCCAAATTCTTTCGATCGTATCGCATAGTTTTATTTGGTACCATATCCTATTAAATTAAATTAAATTAATGGAAATTAGGCCTACTGATAAAATCTTTAATTTTGTTGTTGTTGTTGTTATTGTTGTTGTTGTTTAATATGTTAATATGCTTGCCTGAGGTGTTCGAGTCTCAGGATCAAATCACATCCGTGGACCTGTCCAACTGATTGACTTTTGCTTTGTTTTGTTCCAACCAGTGCATCACGACTGGTATATCAAAGACCGTGGTATGTGCTGTCCTGTCTGTGTGAACGTGCATGTAAAAGAGTTCTTGCAGCTAATGGAATAATGTAGGTTTCCTCTGATGACTACACGTCAGAATTAAGCTTAGCAAATGTTTTACTGCCATTAGCAGATTATTAATTAATCAATGTACTCTAGTGGTGTCGTTAAACAAAACAAACTTTCACTTTTTGTTTAATGGACTTAGGGATCGTTTTTGGTATCGTTTTTTCGTTGTTGTTTTTTGTGTTTTGTTTTTATTTTTAAATGTATGTATTTTATAGACATTCTATAAGCTCTTCTTGTGTTTATTTACTTGAAATTCCTCAATGTTGTGCATATATTATTAACTATAACTGACCTCCAGGTTTTTGCAAAGATAATTGAAATGGGGTCGCATTTAAGCTTGCTAAAAAAAAAATAGCAGGATAAATCCGACCCCTTTTGAAATTTAAATGCAACTTGTTGTCAATGCATTTTTTCTTGAAAAATAAGCACATATTTACATTATGTTAAGTGATTTTATTGCATAAACAATTTCATAATAAATTTTATTGTCGGATTGTATACCTCCGATGTGGATTTTTCCAACGTTGCTCAGTCTTCTAAAACTTGCTTGAATGCTAGCAGACGACCGGAAGAAAAGATCGAGCAAGTACGCATGAATAGTAAAGACTAAAGATGGTTTGTAACGGTGCTTTTCATTGGGAGGTTGAAGGTACCTTTGTTATGAAAGGATTACATCCGTTGGTCTGAAAGAACGGTTGCCGAAACACTATTTAATTAACGAAAATCCGAAGGGGTCGGGTTTACACGTAGGGTCGGAATATCACCAACCTACCCATAGCAGGGAAACCACAGGAAACCCCGGAACTCAAGGACAACAGTCTGCCGGCACGCACAATTGCTCAAGTCTCCCCTGGGTTGTCATGCCACGACCAGAAGCGGTCAGGCCCTTTCTAAGGGCCCTACGGGCAACCTAGGGAGACACCCCAGCATCAATAGGTCTAAGTAACGAGCTACTCTCGACGCACTAATATCAAAACCTATATCGTCAACGTCCCTAACTGCGTTATGCTTCCAATTCCGTTCACTTTGTTTTCTCGTGCACGGTTCGCGCAATCAACATCCGATTTGTTGTCATCGGCATGTCGTTCATTTATGAGGTTTTTCTTCACAGTTCACGAACATTTTCATAAATAATAAAGTACAGAAAAGTAAGTATCTAAATACAAAACTTTACAAACCCCTAAAACCATTAATTTTACTAAGTCGTTTTTGTTTATTCATTAAATTACCGATATCAGTCCACATGATTCGTAGAAATTGACTTAAAATGGAGAAAGATGAATTAACATTCGGTGCGTGTCACATGTCCTCACACGTGCCATATCAACAAGGCCAAAGCATTTAATTTTTACGATTTTTAAGACCCGTTTTCAATTATTATATTCGATCTGCAAAAGGTATGCTACATTTTTGTGCCTCTATTGTAGTGAATAGTATTCATAACAATTGTAAATAATTTTGAGTGTATAAATTGTGTTAATTAAGAATCAATTCATTAAAAAATTTTTTATATTTTACAAACTATTCACTGGTATAAACGTAATGCCTATCAGTATTGACATCAAGTGTTATTCATGTGTGTTGATAAAACGCGGACCGGACCAGAACGCTTGACAAATTGAATTTTTCCTTTAAAAAAAATATTAATCTAAGTATTCGTCAACTGTGCATAGCTAAGAAACATATATTTTTTCATTTAGTGGCTTTAAAAATGGAAAATGACTAACAGCACATGCGCGTTACCATACTTTTTGCAAACGCATGCGCCTGAACGCAGTTAGAAACGTCGCACTCTTTCCGGTTTACCAGAGGGTGTTTCACTTTTGTTTACTAGAATGGATTTGTTTTACATCCAAATTGTTGATTTTTTTACGTTAATTGATTACAATCTATTTTGTTTCACGTATCGTAGCTGAAAACTGTTGAATAATATTTCCGTAAATATCGTATTCGTGTTTTTGTCGTTAGGTGAACGCAGTTTGGGACGTCGATGGTATGTAGCTCCTGACTATCTTTCGATCGACCGTTCCAAAATGCGCCAAATTTCCTTCATTCAAAACGCGCACCCATTCTCTTTGGCTAAATTCCGACCGCTCCTTCCAAATTGAAAAACCCATAGCACCCATACACCCACCCCACCTGCTACCGACCCCGGCCGGACTGCTGGTTCTCCCTTGCACCTTCTAGTGCAGGTGGTCCTTACCTGTACCTGTAAAAGGCCGGCACCGTGTGCTACAACAGCTTGCTCTGAATGTGCACGTTAAACCCTCTGACCTGACCTGACCAGTGGTCTGCGTCTTCCACTGGGAACAGGTAATTAGGTAGTATTATATTGGGTAATTGTTGGATAGGTGTTAAGTTTATTGAGGTTGGGGGTGGTTATTTATTAGTGTAGGATTGGTGTATTGAAATACTTATTTGGCATTGAACACTGTGATTGTATAAGTCACTGAACACTACTGTGGACTTTAGGTTTAGTAAATATTAATATTTCAGTTGTTTGTGTTTTTATTTTAGTGGCTATTTATGATGATTTAGTTTAATTACGGCAGCCTGATGAATAAATATGAATCTGCGTGGATGAACGCCCCCCGAGTGAGCCTCTATCCCCTGTCCACATTTAAATATTTAAAGTTGATGGGGAATTGACGCTCGTTCTTGGTCGTTCCGTCTTCGTTGATGTTATTGTAGGTCTTGGACGGTATCAGGTCGTTTCGCCCTTATTCCCGATCGCCCCGTGTCGTTTCATCCCGTGTCATTTCGCCCCCATACCGGGTCGTTTCGCCCTCATGTTTATGTTTGTGAATGATGAATAAATTTGTTTACGTGACTCTAGTTGCAAATCAGATATAGGTTATCAATTTGTAACCCTTTATCAACCATAAACACCATAGACTCTGGTCTATGCACCGAAGAGTGCAAGTTCGCACAAACATCGCGACCTGTACGAAACAGTATTGTATGTAAATAAACCATGGAAGTCAAAGTATAATATATCCAAGTTATTATTATTATTATTATTATTTTTTGCGAAATTGGCCTCTGTAATATCCATTGACGTGTCATGTTTACATCTATGCTGAAGAAGATTTATGGTGAAATATTAAAAGGTCCATTTGCTTCAGTTTACATTTAAATACATGCAGTTTTCTGCTGTCTGCCATTTTGTTTTTTTTATGGAATACTCTTCAAGAGGGGTGAAAGACTAAAATATTAATATAAAATCAATGATCTCTAGTGGTATCTTTAAACAATCAAATAATATTAATAATAATAAAATAATATGACGTCATGACATTTGCATTTATATCATAACATGTTATTACATTCAACGGTTGTTAGATTAAGTCATATCCTTTCACTCCTCTTGTAGAATATTCCATATTAGTCAAAATGGCAGCCGGCACAAAATTACATGCTTTTTGCCCTATGTGATCTCAGCGAAGTCGATACTGGTGACATGGTTATCATCTAGTATGTGGAAACCATGCCATAGTAATTGTTTTTTCAAGATTTCTGTCTGGACAAAATGTGGGTAAAATCTAACGAAAAATAAAGGTAGGATCAATTTATTGTAGTTGTCCACATTTTGTTTCGGACTTTACGTTTAAGTCTACAACCTTGTTGCCTGTTAGGTGACTATTACGAAAAAATTATGTATAACATTATTTTTATATACCAAATTTTGCATACTAGTACCACCCCAATACATAGGGGCGAAACAACTCATAATGGAGGACGAAACGACTCATTCTAAAGGCGAAATGACTCGGGGCGAACGGGAATAAGGGCGAAACGACTCTGGGTCGAATAGGAATAACGGCGAAACGACCCGGATTCTTCTTGGACGGTCACATGTATATATAGTCTACCAGTTAAGCGTGTTGCCCCGCACCCGACCGACATGCACTCTAATCTGGGAGACCAACGGAGGGAAGGTGGCGACCTATAATTAAGATAAATAATTAATATGCTACCTAGCTCGTGACACCTGTGACTCCCTGGAAGGAACATCCACCCTACGCACTCGAACAGACTAGGTATTCCAACCCGGTGTAAAAGGAACGCAGGTCCGTAGGACCTCGGTTCCTAGGAACAGTAGTCCTATCGGACCTCCATAGCTTAGGAACTATAGTCCTACCCGGACTTTCATTCCTGGTTTATTTTTAAGTTGTTTTTATCCTAGGACTTGTATTCCTACCGGACTTAAATTCCTTCTACAGCAGTGACAGAAATACTAGTCCGGCAAATTAGATGTCCGTTTATTATACTCTGCAATTTGCACGAGCTGCCAGAAAGACACGAGAAAAAAAGTGAGGTTATGGCAGCCTACCATCGTAGTGTGATGGATAAGTGTACGAGTTTCTTATGATTATTGTGGGTTCAAATCTCCATGTCAAAAAATATTTTTAAGTTTGAGTATCAACTTAATTTTGTTTACGTCATAGACTTGTGGATCAGACGTGAGTTAATTTTTGTAATCGTCTTACATTTTTGTTACAATATTGAAGTAGGACGAATATCTTGCTTTTTTCAAAAGTATATAAAGCAACTACAGATATAAAGTAGGCTATATGTCCATGTGTTCAACACGAAGAAATATACTCTCTCTCCCCCCCCCCCCCCCCCCCCCCCCCCCCAATATGTAGCCCAAAATTGTTTTAAAAATATATATGTGAAAACTGGTAACTCCAAAAAACTAACATTTGGTGAACAACAAAAGACAATTTCTATATGCGCCAACATAATTTTTAATAATATGTTTTGTAAGTTTATATTTTGACGGTAAGTCACAATCCGATTAATTGTGATTTTTTTAATCTTTGTCCGATCGGCATTCTATTCCTCGGAATACTAGTCTGTGGGACCTGTATTCCTAGGAATTTAAGTCTGTGGGACGTGCATTTCGAGGAATGTAAGTCCGTGGGACTTTTATTCCTAGTACTCCTAGTCCACAGGACTTTCAATCCTAGTATTCCTAGTCCTCTGGAATTTATTTCCGATAGTTTGCTTATTACATATATATGATTCCTGAAAATCCCTGAAATAAAACTTTAAAAACTGAACTTAGTTCTAGAAGTTAGTACTTATAACTAGTACTATAATGACCAGTTACTACAATATAAAATAACAGGAATAATAAGCATGAAAATTTGATGAACAATTAAAACTAGCATCAAAACATCTGAAATTAATTATCACTGACTGCCTTATGGCAGTTTCGACCATAAAAAGCATAAGATATGAGTTGGGGAAAGGGTCTCTGTATTATTATACCTGGCCGTTAGGAACATCATAAGCGTTCGAGACTGGGTGGAGATGCAAGGGGGGGGGGGGGGGGGGGGGGGGTCACTCCCCCAGTGTGTGTGTGTGGGGGGGGGATGGACACGTTCAGGCAAAATGAGCTGGCCTAAAATCTTCACCATGCATTTCCATAATTTTACTCACAATACTACATGTAGTTGTAATCCATGTAAAAATGCAGACTGATTTGTTTGGAATCCTATTTAGCATCTTGGTAGTAATGCGAATATAAATATACGTGTGTTCCAGATTCGGACATTTTCGTTTCATTCCGGCAATAATGATCAGCATGCGTCCCCCACCACTTCTTCAAAAAAGAGAGTCTGAATGCCTATTGCGACCAAAACGGTCAGGTGTAAAAGTGTCATGAGTAGTTAGTCTGTTTAAAAGGATCTTTGTAAATTGTGTGTGCATATTATTGACAGTATGATAATTGTTCAGGGATTACTGTTTTGTTTTAGTCGTTGTAGTAGCCCATTGAGCTGCTAAAACCCACTCTTAGTCATTGATATTTCTATTAACTGATAAACATTAATGAAAACCATTTAACATATTTGTTTATCGATGGTATGGTTTGTTGGGACTAAGATATCATAGAGGCTAGAGTCTGATGTCATATGTTAGACCAAATTAATTTTTAAAATGAGCACATTTGACAAAGCAGGCACATGTTCAGTAAGCTATGCAGGGGACAGGTCAAGAAATTTGCTTTAAAAAGGGGTGTTTAGAACACGCCACCCCACCCACACCCTATGTACACGTGCCTGCAACATTATTGACAGAAAGGCACAAACTTAAAATTATATAATAACAAGATAATGTATATAACGCAAATATCACATTTTTATAGTTAAATTATTATTATTATTATTATTATTATTATCATCAAATACCAATATATAATGTCTAACAGATAATTTGTGGGTATAGCATATGGGCAAGTTATACTTATTTGCGAGTACTAATATGCTTCGAATTATGGTAAATGTTTCTGAGTTACTTTTAAATGTTTAAACATTTATTAGTTAAACATTACGCAATGAATAAAGACCTTGGTTCTGCTCATGTAATAAGGTCAACAAAACGTGTACAAACTCTTGCAAATTATTTAAATGGAAAATATTGGAATAAATAGAAAATATTTAAATAAAGAGAGGCGCTAGTATCCTAAGTTAATTAAATAAACCAAAAAGTAAACTGTTTTTCGTTTTGTTTACATTTATAATTTAATTTTTATGTGTACGACCGGACTTAAATGTTGATTGTCCAGGAATGCAAGTCTGGCCCGGACTTGATATCCTGACAGTCAGACCAGTATTTCTAAGGAACATAAGTCCTAGGACTTGCATTCCTAGGTATATTAGACCTAGGACCTGTATTCCTAGGAGATTACGTCCGGGCAGACCACGGTTCCTACGGACTTGCATTCCGTTTACACCGGGGAGAGAACGGTGAAAACGACAAATATAACCATGTACCTAAAAATTAGCTGACATAAATACAGCTATAAAATAATAATCGCTCAAAACCCCCCGCCTGTACATCTCTTGGATGGAAGAGCGACCTTAAGCACTCGACCAACAAGCACTCCAACCAAGGTGGTCAACGGTGGGTTGGTAGCGAGTGATTATCAATTAGTAGATATGACAATACTTAAATTGTAACACATGTGACCCCTTCGCACTCGACCAGACCATGTATTCCAATCCAAGGGGAGAACGGTGAAAACGACAACAGCAATAACATATACCTAAACTAGTTAACCGGCACAAAATAGAAATTAAATATTCATCAGCAATTGTTCAAAACCACTCGACTGTACAACTCCGAGGGGAAGAGCGACCTTAAGCACACGACCGACAAGCACTTCAACCCGGGGTTCAACGGCGGGACGGTAGCGAATGTTTGATAAACTTTATTGCCTTACTGTAAATATTGTTAGATTCCGAAGCTGTTTTTCTTTTTTTTTTCTTCTTTTTTTTTCTTGCAATTGGTATATACCACTAAGCAACCAATCAGGATAGGATATCACTAATTACCACCTTTGTTTTTGCAGCACTCCCACTGGTCCAATCCAGCCAATCACGAGCCAGGAACCGCACATGTATATTTCGCACAAATTACGCACTTGTACCATGTACCATCAATAAACTTTCTTATAGCAACAAGGTGAGTCAAATAGGGCACAAACAGAAACCGACGAAGAGACAAAACCCCGGAACCACCTGGGCCCCATTTCACAAAACATCGTAAGTTACGTCTGCTACTATTATCCTGTTCAATTATTTAGACCCAAAGTTTTTTGCAAATGTTACGTTTATTTCCTATTCGATATTTGTTTTCTTTGCATTTACATGAAAACAAACCCAAACCCCGACAGGTTTTATATACAAATCATCATATAAAATGCACGAAGTTGACTTAATTCCACTTTTTAAAAATCTGTGCGTGTTCGGAATGCACGTTATTTCTCCTATAAATAACTAAGGTCATTTGCATATTAAAAGATTGGGATCTGAGGCTACGTGAAGGCCATTATAGCTTGTTTCACTAAATCAAGGTTATTATTGTTTTGCAGTGTGTAACAGCATTGTCTAATCTTTCCGTTAAACATAGATGTAAACAAACAGAACATGTAACCCTTTCTTGTAGGTGCATTATATTTAATCAATTTAGCTAATGTATTATGTATTTAAAATTTTATTATATCAATTATATATTAGCATACCATACCTAATCTAACACAACTGAGGTGTAGCACAGTAATAAACACAAATCACCTCACACACCGCAGGAATGTGCTTTCCAAATTTATAAATAAATTTAATGTAGGGCCGGACCCAGAAGACCAGGGGAGGGGGGATAAAATGTCAAAGGCCACCAACATCAAATAATAATAAAAATGTTATTTAATTTGCCTCTAAATTGGGAACTCATACGTATATACGTATATATATATATATATACTCTTCAAAAGAAGAAACGCAAAACCACATTTGTCGTAACATTTGGAGAATTGATTTAATTATTGAATGGTGAGTCCGATAATTACCAAATGTTGCAGGATTGTTCACAATTCACTCTAGTCCATTGTGAGTAAGTGATAGGACACACCACCAAGGTCAAGGTCATCTGGAGTCAATACCGGGTGTGGCCTCCGCGTGTGTTGACAACTGCCTGGCACCGCCTGCCCATTGAAGCAACCAGAGTACGGATGACGTCCCGGGGGATGGTGGCCCACTCGGCCTGCAAGGCTGCTGCCAGCTCGGGCAGGGTCTGGGGCTGTGGTTGTCGCTGTCGGAGGCGTCGGTCCAACGCGTCCCATAGATTCTCAATTGGGTTCAAATCCGGTGATGTCGATGGCCAAGGAAGGACATTAATGTTGTTGTTCTGTAGGAAAGCCGTTGTGAGACGTGCTGTGTGAGGCCTGGCGTTGTCATGTTGGAACGCTGCGTTGGCGTTGGCCATAACTGGAACGATGTGTGGCCGGAGGATCTGGTCAATGTAGCCCTGTGCATTCAGGTTGCCCTGCAGGTCAGTTCTGCCAGTGTGTGAGATGGCTGCCCACACCATGACACTACCCCCGCCGAATCTGTCCACTTCCTGCACGCAGTTTGCCGCATAACGTTCACCACGACGCCTATACACGCGACATCTTCCATCATGACGTCGGAGCAGAAATCGGGACTCGTCACTGAACCACACCTGTCTCCATCGCAGTTGAGGCCATTGTCGATGAATCTGGCACCACTGCAGTCGGAGTCGACGGTGTTGTGGTGTTAAGATGACACCTCCAACTGGACGTCTGGCACGAATTCCTACCTCACGTAGGCGGTTCCGTACGGTCTGGTCGGATATCCTGCGCAAACCTGGTATTGCTGCGGCTGTGGAGGTGGCAGTAGTCAATCGTTCCCGAAGGTGGCGTACCCGGATGTAGCGGTCCTGCCCGGGGGTAGTGACCCGTGGTCGACCGGATCTAGGGAGGTCACGTGTTGATCCATGTTGCTGGTAACGGTCCCACAGTCTGGAGATGGTGCTTGGGGACACATGGAATGCCCTGGCAACGGCCGTTCTGGATTCGCCTGCGTCTAGTCGGCCGATGGCATTGTTTCTCTGCGGTTCACCGAGACGTGGCATGTCCTGGATTGTCAACTGTCGGCCAGATACAGAGTGGGAGTGGGAACTATTTTCGCGTGCCCCTATCCAAAACGGTTCAGGCACGTCCACCATGGATCCGCGTTCTGGCATCGTCAGCCCACGGTTCAATGGCGGAAGGGGGGGAGGGGTGTGTGTTTGTATGATGGGGACATATAATAAATGGTAAGACCTTACATATAAAATTACATTAACAGGGACAACTGCATTTATCTTTACTTATATATATCAAAATGATATATTACCTATATTTCTATTATATTTTGAAAACACCATAAAATTTGTAATCAGGCTATATCATTTAACTTATTTATTAATTGGTGTCTTTTTTTTATCGGGCTGTTCAAATATTTATTGTTGAATAATCCCAAAAAAAAAAAAAAAAATTATATATCTTATTAGCCTATCAAAAATTAAAACAAATCTTTTAGCCCTAGGGAAGGAGGTTGGTATAGGCGGGCGGGGCATCGCGTCCAATCCAGCCCGCGCGTAACCCCAGGGTAGGGCCAGAAGCCGGCCGGATTTCCACGGGGGAGGCGTGCCGGGGGGGGGGGGGGGAGGCCTCCTACCAGGCATTCTATTGGTCGAAACCGCCTACGCCCTACCGCACCCAAAACAGCACCCTACCACGGCGTCCCCCCCCCCCCCCCATCCCGCCTAACCCAAAGTTATCCATACAGCAATCTGGTCCCAATTAAAGATGTTGGTATGAAGGGTAAGGTAGGAGGGAATGATAGGGTTGGGAATGATATGTAATGATTACCCGCCAATCACGTCCGGACCGCCGAGGTGGAAACGTATCTCCGGACAGTTGTTTCGGTTCGTGGCTCCGAGGTGTCCCATTGGATTTCTTCAGCATTCGTACGCCTACACCCGCGAGGGTGCGTCACCCATACACATGACATAGTCATTGCTATATAAACCCAAGGGCCGTCCAGATACAGAGGCCAGGCAAGCGAACACCCTGCACTTTTATACTGTCGGTGTTCATGTTGCACGTGCAGACAACGCACGTGCAGTGGTGACATGGTTTGCACGTGGCTGCGTTTTTGCGAATATTCACATTTTGGAACTTTATTGTACAGTAGCTGCGTTTTATCGAATGTAACCGTGGGAATGTGTTTGGGACATGCAATGACCTTATATTCACAAAGCATGAACCGGTAGGAAACATAAAATCGGAGTTATAACCCATTTGTACCCTTTTGCGTTTCTTTTTTTGAAGAGTATATATATATATATATATATATATATATATATATATATATAGTATCTATGGTGGTGCTAGGGGCTGGGGTTTGGGAGTGGGGTGTTACATTTGTAATGCGAAAAACCAAAGGGTTATTGTTCGAACTCGTATGGGTTCAACCACTTTTTCATCCCGCAGACACGGCCATGAATGTCCAAAATACGATAGCATTGCTTGGTCAATAACATCATTATTTCGATCTATGACTGCACGTGCTATTGTAGCAATGTGTAAACCACGTAAAATACGAGTTACGTAGGGTATATAAATTCATTGAAAATGTATTAGTCGACATTCTTGTTATTGTTATTTGAGGAAAAATATGGGTAAATCAAAAAACACTTCAGTTGATGTAAAATCGTGTATTAAGAACGTTTTCGATTATTGTGAATATGAATATCAGCGCGGTAGACCTAGGTATGCTTCTTATCGAATTGTCGATCGAGTTGCCGCTGCACTTAAAGTTTCGGTTTCAACAGTAAAAAGAACTGTGAAAAATCTAAGCTCTACGAATCCGAGCACAGAAATCACTGTTAAAAAACGCGACCGAAAACTCATCGATTTATTTGATAAAGATGTTATTAGACGACGAGTATACAGATTTTATAGAGAGGGCGAATTACCTACATTACATAAGATTACCGTGGCTTTAAGGGAGGAATGTGGAATCAACATATCCATATCAACTTTACGAAGAACATTCCATGACCTCGATTTTAAATACCAACATATGTCTACAACCGGAAAAGTGATTTTTGAGGACGCCAATATATCAGACAGGAGACTGTCTTATCTCCATGAAATATCCAGTTTACGAGAACAGGTGTATTTAATAGTGTATCAAGATGAGACCTGTGTGAATGTCAACCACACAACATCCCACCACTGGACAGATATCCACCCGGGCACAAGTACCGCCAATCACCTGCCGAAATCAGACGCTGCTGATAGAGTTCCTAAACTCTGTTCGGTGACTGGGAAGGGAAAAAGACTTATTGTTTGTCATGCTGGCTGTGATAAATATGGATTGATAGATGGCTGTGAATTGATCTTCGAGGCTAAAAAACACAGACGGAGACTATCATGGTGAGATGAATCATGACAATTTCATCAAATGGTTTGAAGAACAACTTATGCCTTCTCTACCAGAACCTTCTGTTATCGTCATGGATAACGCAAGCTACCACAATAAATTAACTGAGATTACACGATGTCCTGCACTAAACGCTAAAAAGGAAGAAATTCAGTCGTGGCTACGAAACAAAAATATACCTTTTGAGAGTAACATGACAAAGCCAGTTCTTTATGAAAATTGTGAAAAGTAACAAATGTGCACAGCAATTTGTTACTGATGATATTGCTGAACGCCATGGGCACTTGTGTCTAAGACTGCCGCCAAGACATTCTGAACTCAATCCGATAGAACTGATCTGGAGTCAAGTCAAAGGGCACATAGCTCGTCATATGATGATGGTAAAATTGACCACGGGTGCGGAGAGAACTTGCACATGCATTGAACTCTGTCACACCTACACACTTCTCTGACGCAGTTAAACATGTAATAAAGATCGAAGAAGATTTTAGAAAACAAAATAGTTTTATAAGAAATAAAATACCCCCTGTGATAGTCCCCCTTAATGAAGATAGTGATGAAGAAATGAGTTTGTCGACTGATTAAGTTATTTCTCCATACCCATCAGGAGTATTACTTTAATGTATGCATGAACTCTTTAACACCAAAAACAATTTATTTCCATATCATTCACTATCAAACAACCTAACAACCTATAAACTAATTGACTAGAAATGCATATAGACTACACATACATACGAGAGAAATGTTTATTTAACGACACACTCAACGCATTTGATATACGTTTATGTGGCGTCAGACAAAACGGTTAAGGAGCATTATGACAGTGAGAAAGAAACTCGCTACCGCCACATGGGCCACTGTTTCCGATAAGCAGTTTTAATAAGCAATAAGGGACGTTTTATATGCACCATCCCATAGACAGGATAGCACATACCACAGCCTTTATACATCAGTTGTGGTGCACAGACACAACCCAATGGGTCCACCATGTGGGATCGATCAGTCGACCTACCATGAGCGAACGCTTTACCTCTGAGCTACGTCCCGCTCCATATACAAAAGAAGCCTTAAGTGGGGTTGGGGTTGTGCAGAGGGTCACACCTCCACCAATCGCATGCATACCATATTCTTCTCTCTCTCTCCCTATAACCATATAACCATAGATTAAAATATGTTGAGTGCGTCGTTACATAAATGACGTCTCTCTCTCTCTCTCTCTCTCTCTCTCTCTCTCTCTCTCTCTCTCTCTCTCTCTCTCTCTCTCTCTGTATGATGTCTCTCCCTTCAGCGCGCGCGCTTGTGTATTCCACAATATAATTAAATATTTGATACATATTTTTTTTTCAAACTGAGGTTTTGTCACTTGAACTCCCCACCTAAATCCGCGCCTGCTTCATGTTTACAGATATTTTCTTAAATATAGGTCATACTACGATTTGTGCGGATAGGACGATAGAACCGAACATTAGTTTGAAACGCACTATAGAATGATGCTTTTTGATATGCAAATGACCTTAGTTATTTATAGGAGAAATAACGTGCATTCCGAACACACAGAGATTTTTAAAAAGTGGAATTAAGTCAACTTCGTGCATTTTATATGATGATTTGTATATAAAACCTGTCGGGGTTTGGGTTTGTTTTCATGTAAATGCAAAGAAAACAAATATCGAATAGGAAATAAACGTAACATTTGCAAAAAACTTTGGGTCTAAATAATTGAACAGGATAATAGCAGTTATACCGGCCGTGCGTTTACACGTGTTTGGCATCAATTTCACATAGAAAATTACATCATTACGGAAGCTGGAGTATTTTAAAGACAAAAGAAAATGAAATATGTGCTCTTCTAACTATATTTGTTGAACTATAATAGTAATAAGAATCGTAGATTTACGTTTACGTGCAAAACGTAACTTACGATGTTTAGTGAAACAGGCTCCAGCCCTGCAACAACCAGACAATATAATAAAGGTACAGTAACTAGATCAATACATGTACTTATATTAAACTATATCTGTCGGGGACGGGAACCAAAAATAATATATATATAGCAAGGTGAAGCAAATATATACAGTTACAGTTACGAATTAGTAGTATGTGTATGTACGTCTGAAGTATGTTTGTGAGACAGTCCTGACTGACTCCCTGTCTATGGTGAAACTTTATTGATAAACAAAATAAACTATGCTAGAGCACTGCTTTTTAACCAATACTCACGCTACAAGGGGAACCCTCTTCAAATTATATAGCTAGGCTAGTATAACTCTCCCCCCCCCCACCCCCACCCCCATCCTTGTATTTCATTATAAATCGGGGGGGGGGGGGGGCTCCGAAAGGACGTTGGAAAACAATAGATTAGGGACATAGGACAGTAGGAACAACCTTAACATCAAAATAGGATTCACATACAGATAGCATGCACATCACATCAGTACACAGGATGCATTGACTAATGATAACAATGCATTCGCATCCATTTAATGGCCCAGCACGTACTCTTAATAAGGAGCTGGGCAAAAGAATACCAGCTCCGAGTACACACCTGCACTGCACCCAGGGGAAACTGGACAAAAGAATACCAGCTTACCCTACCCAACCCCAAATACTTGCTGCTGGTAATGTACTTGGTGACACAGGAAAGGACCAAAACAACGGCTACAAGAACAACAACAACGTCGGGAACCCCCGGAACAGCTGCCTTGCCTACCGGTATCTACACAATTGCACGAGTCTCCCCTGGGTTGTCATGCCACGACCAGAAGCGGTCAGGTCCTTATCAGGGCCCTACGGGCAACCTAGGGACACAACCAGCATCATAAAGGTCAATAACTAACGAGCTACTCTCGATTCACTAATATCAAAACCTATGCTAGCTCATCCATTTACCTTTCGACTGACCGGTCAAAATTGCGCCAAAATTCCTCAATCAAAAACTGCGCACCACTTTCACTTTGGCATTAACGGCTCCATTCAAAATTCCATAGCACCACCACCACCCCCACCCACCTGCTACCGATTCGATCGGGCTGCTGGTGCTCCCTTGCACCTGCCAGTGCAGGCGGTCCCTCCTCCCCCCACCCCTTTCCTGTCATGGACGGAAGAGCCGGCCAAGGCCGGATCCTGTGCCCACGACAGGCGTGCGCTACAACAGCTTGTTCTGAACGTGCACGTAAAACCCTATGACCTGACCTGACCTGACCTGCGTGTTGTCTAACAGTCCATGACAAATTAGGGCAGGCTCATTTAGTTGGACTCTGCATATATATCCTGACATTCTATATTTATCAGGGTTTTTGTTTAGTGACCTTTAACGTTATCGGCAGTAGGAATTGATTTGATACATTGGAACCTTCGGGCCTGCCGGATGTTATTTGGTTTGGTGTACCTGTTTGCATTCGGTAGTTAAATAATAGTAGGAAACACATCAAGACAATTTCCTTCAATCGGTTTTACATTTTCCAGAAAATCATGTTAGTTACAAATTGTGTCGCTTCATCATTCAACAAGAAGTCGTTTGTTTTGGCATTACTCTTGAATTTTGACATTTGGCCGATTTGCTGTGAAGGTTTGTTAACTTTAATCTTTAGTGAGGAGATTTCCCCGTCGATCATAATCGTTAAACTTAAACGCTAAAATGACTGTTTGTTTGATTGTTTTGTTGTTGTTTGTTTTGCCAACTTTTTTGAGGGGTGGGATATGTGTGTGTGTGTCAACTATCAAATACCATCTCATTTTACTTCCGCGTCCGATGCTTTGTCAGGCCCTTAGGAACCGGGGAGGTGGAGGGGCATTTGTTTTTACGCATTAAAGGGACATACCCTAGTTTCAACCTGTGAATTTTAGCACTAAGTTTAATTAATCTACAAACCTGAAACATTTGGATAAAGTTACCATTGAGTGAAACATGAGTGTGTGACTTTGAAATGGTGAAATACCCTCTGAAAACGGGACTAAAACTCAACTCCATAACTGTTACTTCTCAGACGCAGGTGGGTCATTCTACAGAAAGTGTCGCTTTTATGTCTCAGCACAATTTCTTTTTTATTTACATATAGAAAACTAAATTTGTTGTCTGTAACGATACCTTATTAATAATATCATCCTGTCATAGCAGTTTTTACTCTCTGGTAATCAGCTTTGATAGAGATTTTGTTCGAGATTAGTGTAAAATGTCATTAGTGTTACCTGTCGGAAGCACAACACTATACATAACATGCACTGTTAAAATATATAACAGAAGACATAACACTGAATTATCTTTAATGTAATACGTACTGATGGCCGACTTACTCACTATATTATAAAGAAGGAATCTTGTAAATATTTTTCGTATTCAAAAGATGGTGGGCAATATAAGCTTGTCCCTGGAGTTTTATGTCATTGGTATTACTGTATATATACTTATGAGAAAATAAAAGAAACTAATTTAAATGCTCTCTGGATGAAACATTCCACTGGTAGATATCGGCCATTGAACTTATTTGTCAAATACATCAGACATATGAACAGTTGTGAATAGTTTTCTTTAAATGTCATGAATGTGTTGTCAAAATATAAAAGTAGGTTTATTCACTGTCATTGTTGTTACGATCGTATTTATGTAATGGTTAATAATTTTAAGAAACTTTTTGTATGTTATTGTAGACATCGTATGTCTGCTACAACATGCATGCACGTTTTCAGTTTTCTCAACTGTTTCTTTGGAGAGCATGAATTAATTATGCACTTATTTGTCATTGGTGTTGCCTGTCATTGGTGTTACATGTTTTGAATAACACCAATGACCCTTAGTAACACCAATGACAATGAGTTTGAATAAGATGCCGTTTTCCTCGCTTTGCATATTTTTGAAGATGATTTGAAAATTAAAGAGACTTGTGCAGCATCATAGTTGTATAATGGCACTTTGGGTAAAATAAATTGTTTTGCTGAAATGTAAAGAGTATATCTTCAACATTCGTAACTGCGTTGTCATCTGCTTGTTCATTTGTGAGGTTTTTTTTTACAGTTAGTGAAGATTTCCATTGACAATAAAGTTCAGACAAGTAAGTATCTAAATACAAAACTTTACAAACCCCTAAAACCATTAATTTTACTATAGTCCGTCCCATCCTTTTACAATTTAGGTGGGGGGGGGGGGGGTCTTCTTTTTTTGTTAATAATTCCAATTTGGTTAAACCTTTAAGCTTATGCTACTATAGTCCATCCCATCCTTGTACAATTCAAGTGTTTGTTTTTTTGGTTAATAATTCCAGTTTGGTTAGACGTAAGAAGACAAGTAAATGTGTTTTGGAAATAAAAAATAAATACTATTTTTGTGTTCAATTTATAAAGCAATTGGCTCAGAAATAAATAGCATGTAGTAAATTTCATAGTATGAAAAGAGGCGTTCCCTGTGGAACCGTTGGTAAAATGCGGACTGGACCGGAATGCTGGACAAACTGATTTTCCTTTAAAAAAATTATATATATTTTATCATGTAGTTATTTTAAAAAATTGAAAATGTCGAACGGCGCAATAGCGAAAATGTTATTTTTCCAAATGCTAAACGCAGTTAAAAACTACTAACCTTTCCTGTTTAAGAGGTTAACTTTATCATAAAGAAAAGTTAAAATCATACCGAAAATGTATTATCAAGTTGTAGTCAAATATCGGAAAATTACATTACATATGTTTTCATTTCCAATAAAGGCTATTTAAATTTTATTTAATAAAATATTGAATATCATACATTAAAATAGCTTTTTAGTTAAAAGGAAATCGTTAACTCTTTTGAATAATGATGCAGTTCTTATGATTTATTTCTTGAATAGTGACATAATTTGTTTGATTTGCTGTATAGTGTATATTTACTGAAAACGTTAGAATGTCAGATCACATATTTATAAGGTGTCCTCATTTTCTAAAAATATTTGGAACATTTAACGTAGAATTTTGCAGCACTTGTGTAAAAGCAAAAGTAGGAGTACAACATTTTGCTCGTTATTGGAATTCTAAAGTTATTCCATATATGTTATTAGGGACACCCAAAGAACACATCCATGTGTTGTTAAAAACATGCACATGCTTGTGTTTGTGTGTGCACATACACTTCACCCCCTCCAAAAAAAGGGTGCGAACAAACTCTAAAATTATGTAATACTCGTTGCAACGGCTGCATTATCCATTCCCAAAGATTGTGACATACTTTAGCCAGCATTATTCAGCTCAAAAATTAACGTCTGTGTAGGAGATCAAACAAATTATACATGAGTGACATATAATTCTTTACAACACCCCCCCCCCCCCCCCCCCCAACCATTCAATAATGCGTACAATTCCAATGACGCAAAACGATGCAGGAATTGTTTAATTGTTGAACGGCTCCTTAGAGTGAGAAAGCGCAGGAATACTCTGTAAAACAGACTGGTATCGTGTAGAGGCACTGATTTTCCGTTTCAGATTTTTCCCTTTTCCGTTTCATAATGTTATAAATTCAGTTTTTTTCCGTTTCACTATTAAACAAATTCTGTTTTTGTTTCACACACACACACACATACACACACACACCACAATTAATTGCTGGTATAAAATAAATAAATATGCAATGAGGCAAAACATGTCAGTAGTTTGTATTTATTTTTGGTTTCCCCTGCGCGTGCTGTAACCTCACCGTGGTGCAGGGGTGTAACATTCTCTTTGAGAATGGCCAATACAGCACAAATTGAAGTTTAGAGTAAAATTCGGTGTCCGTAAAATTCTGTGCTATTTGTATTTGTATTTTTGCACAGTTCTTTACACTGTTTTTGTTTAAACCTTGAATTTTGATATTGATGTTGATCATCACTTTATTTATTTGCATTACCATAGTTTGACACCCAATAGCCGATGTATTTTTCGTGCTGGGGTGTCGTTAAACATTCATTCATTCATTTTATTTTTGGTTTACGAATACGCCACGACACAGACTTCGGACATTTTCAGGGTTTTTTACCATATGATCGAGAAAATAATTATAAACGATCACACTATAAACCACTTCCCTTGTATAATTTATTTTGAACAAAGCCTGGCATACAATATGCAATTACTGCATTCCTTTGTGAGATCGGAAATATGGCAATGCCGCAAATGTTAAAAATTAATAAGCAAACATAACATAATATATCTTTCACTTGAGTAAATATCGGACAATTTTAGCTCACAATGTTCGGTTTTTCCTGTTAAATCGTCGGGAATAAGCGAAGAAAACACGACTGGTAAAACATCTAGATACTCTACATTAGGTCTCACTACACAGATGACTTCCGGGTGAGAGTTCATTCATCACGGTCCACTATAGTTCCTAATTGTGACACATGTTATGGTTCACATATTCACTTCTAGGAAATGGTGAAGAATTAAAACAATATGTATGTTTAATGGTAAGCCTTCTGGCTGTATTTTGCCCATGTTATTTTGTAATATTGTGCATCGACCTTTTGGGACATGGGTATATAGCGCAAGTGACAGCCGGAGTGAATCGGTTAATGAACCACCTGTTCTAACCGGTACTACAGCCAGATGCGGTCATATAGCAAAAAACTGAGACGGAAATGTTCTCAATTTTGGAGTGAAAATAAATGCTTATATAATGTATATTCGCAATGGTGTATGTTGTTAGTGCCAACGAGAACCCGTTCTATGGGCAATCTTTGCTTGAAGTTGGGCAGTTTAACATGGGTTTCACGGTGTAAGATATTACTCATGTCATAACAATTACTCAATATCTAACTAGTGTACTATTGCCACGCGCAGACTTGCGGGATAATGAATGACGTCGATATTCGACTGACGCCACTTTTCATCTCCCTGCAATAAAATAAACGGGGTGCATGACACGTCCTGTTTTCCTAATGCTGGAAAACATTGAGTGCAAAATAAAATTGCTGTTAAAAATGTTTTGTTCAGAAATTATTAATGTATCTTAACCATGTTTGTACAAAATAGTGTAATTTAAAAGTACCATTACAAAAGATGGCCATTAATTGAAATTGCGATAAGATAGGCCGTTATATTTGGGCCTATTGTGTACGAAGCCAAAATGATGTTGCCGACCTGCTATTCATCTTTACGGCCCTATATGTATAAAATGTCAGTGTCACATCTAGTCAATCCCATTAACTCAGCTCAATATTTGCTTGTCCGATCAACAATTCAGTCATTATTGTGAATTTCAAAACCTCATTAACTATTACAATTAATGCAAGCTTCATACCAAAATCTAAACTGTACATTGATGACGTCTCGCTACTCACTGTGACTCATGAACAGTGTTGGTATCTGACTTGCTTTTGCTCGTCAGATACCAAAACTGTTCACTTGTTTCATAAAAATGGTATGACAGGCAAGCTTGTTTAGTATTCTATATTAATACTTTGGTAAATGATTCAGCTGGTTATGTTTCCTAAAATTTAATATTAATGCATTACTTCATGTATACATAACTATGTTGAACCAATCCAGGCATTGAAAATAACATGACAGGGTATGTCATACTCTGCTGAAGACAACTGATAGAGCTTTACGTCTCCAGAAACGAGAGGCTATCACGAATTATTACTTTAATATTTTTCATCCACCATTTAGCCTAATACAGATGAATCTAGCATGGGACAACATTGATAGACTGGAGGTGGCTTTCACTGGTGGAGCAAATGTTTGAAATTTTGTTTCTGTTGCATGTGTTGGACCACAGTCACTGGTAATGGATGCTACCAATAATAACCCCAAACCCCAAACATTTAGCAAAAGTTGCTTGAAAACAAATAGCATCTTTGGGAGGCTAGCAAAGCATTCAGTATGAATACCAGAGACTTCAATATGAACCATGTCAAAGATACCTGCCTACAATCAAAACATCATGCTCCGAGCTGACGATTGTATTTGAAATTGTGAATCAGAATAAAACTACCTTTACAAACCATTGCCATACTGATGAATGAAACAGTTTGCAAAGGCAAAACAATGGCTATGTTATTATCATCTTAAGAATGGAATCATTTTTAATGAATTAGGCATCATATGATCATGGCTTGTACATAGGTATAGGGGTATAGGAAGACATAGTTCAGACCTTGAAAGTCAAGATGTACAATTATAATGTGAAGCTCTAAAAGGCTTATGAGACTTGTCTGGCCAGTTTACTATTTGGGCAAAAAGCCAACCAAAGAAAACCCCCCAGCATGGTTAAAGACTTGTGCCAATTTGACAGCCTAACATTTTGCCAAGTTTTAGCAGAATTGAGGAATTTCTGGAAAGATTTATTCAAACAGAAATGAAGAGTTTTCAGCATTTTTGATGTCTCACAGTTACATAGATGCATTGCTTATCCTTCTACGAGCATCTCAGGTGGGAATAGCATTTTAGGGCTATTAAGTTAATGATTCCATGGTACTCTGCTTTGACAAGCTGTATTATGGCACTTACACACAAACTTATTAAGCACAAAACCTGTCTTCCATATGAGCACCCTGAAGCCTTTCAGATTGGCAGCATTTTTTATTAGACGTCTGACAACAATACTTGTGGATGCAATCCTAAAAACCACTAAGTTAAAGTGAACAAAGATACCCAGACTCTAGAGGTCACAACAGGGTTACGGCTAACTTACGCTGCTAAAAAGAGACAACAGAACATCAATGTGTCACCACAAAGAGTTTCCAAAGCCAAACGGTTAAAGGGATTATGAATGTATTCCATAATTCTGGTAGTATATATTAAGCCACGTTCAAAGTTGATTAAATGCTTTTGCTGAAAACATCTGTACTGGAAAGGCAGAATCAGTGGATACTGCCTTTGACTTGATGAAGAACAATGTTATACAAAATCATATAATATACAATATATAACAATACATTTAATGACAAAATCAGAATACGAAAAGCTGAAACATTAGCCATTTGTGCCAGGAAAATTAATTAAAGACCAATCACTGAGTGCATCACTGAGCTGGAACATAACATAATTTCTAGATATCCTTTAACATTCATTGGTACCTCTACCATGGGCATTGTTGCAGATGGATTTGACACAAAAGAAGGCAGTATATGTAATGTTAACGACAGTGTCACATGACGTGTTTAACTTTACGGCATAGCGACATTAAAGTAGATCCGGACCTATGAAGCTGGTCTCGTATATCGACCGTGAAACATTTTACAAGTTATAAAACTGTGTAGTCCTAATTCGTCACATACATATTTCAACTTGTAACATTACGGCTGAGTTCAGTGGTCGTGCAGAACCGTTTATGAACTTGCAAGTAGCTGATCTCAACAAAGAACGGAAGAGATTTAAGCAACACTGTGAATTCACATTTAAAGGGCCACTCTCGGGCAAATCTGAACTACCTGATGACTTTTATTGGCGACAAAGGCCGTGAAGTACTCGTACATTCATGTGGGCACCTGCTTAGGGTGAAAATCCAGCAGAAAATGAAACTCTGGAAGGTGTATATGCAAAATATTCACATTATGTGACACGAAAGAAAAATTAAATTAGTGCCACTGTAAACTTTAATAAAAGAAAAGAAGACCCATGAGAGTCATTTAATTTAACTGCTATTGGTAACAAGTATAATTCATGTCACAAGTCGGGACATTTAATGAAAGTGTGCCGAAACCGTGTCGAAAGCAAAAACAATGCAAATATAGTTCTGGAAGATTCTGACTCCGATTCAGATTACTTACATCTCATTAATCGTGTGAATGAGACTGATGAACAACAAGACTGATATGAAAATGTCAGCATCAACGGAAAATTGATACTGGAGCTGCAGTATTGATTCTCTCACATATGACATTCATACAGTTAAAATGTACAAAGTCACTTATGAAGTCCATTCAGAAGTTTAAGTCGTACACAGGTCACCCACTTGATGTTGAATTTGCAGACTTGATATAAAGACAGATGCATAAATGTGCTGTAACACGTTCACACTGAAAGTGAATTTCTGTTGTCTGGCGTAACAAACACCAAACTAGGTCTTATTGAAGGAATTCATGCAGTCATTGATGTGGAAATTGATGAAATGTTTCCAGAATTGAAAAAAAAAAACTTCAACTTTACCGGGTACTTACACACTAAAAATAGACCCCAAAGTCGAACCTGTTGTTGAGAGAATAACGTCAAAACTGAAAGAAATGCAGAAAGATGGTCACATACCTACAGTAACTGATTGGGTCAGTTCAGTTGTTGTGATATAGTGATTTCCCTAGAAATTTGGCAAGGCATATGGTAGACCAAACACTTTTGTGGCATTTTCACCATTTTCGGGGCACTTGTTTTTCATTAAAAATACACAAAAATTAATTGAAATAAACATTAATGTAATTTATGTGCTTGCTTTAATAAATGAATGGCAAAAGATATAAAAGGCATATTTTATTAATTAATAATACCCTTTTGGGTGTTTTATAAAGGCAGTTTTAGAATTAATTAGTGAAAAAGGCTTGTTAAATCTCAGGGCAGCATGGTGCTGATTAAGGCAAGATGGTGCTAGACTATTGAGGCATGGTGCTGCACCATGCTAAAACAAGCTAGGGAAAACACTATGATACTAAAGAACAAAGTCTGAATTTGTCTTGATCCCAAAAACCGTAACAAGGCCATACCTTGAGATAGAATTCCGACTGTTGAAGAATTTGTCACATCTTTCCCAAAGACAAAGGTATTTTCTGTCCTAGATGCAAAGTCAGGATTTCTTCAAATATACTAAAAGGCAAAAGTTATTGTGACACACAAAAGACAAAGATAATTGATGATAAGTTTTTACTGCCGTGTATGAAACGTTGTAACATGGAAAGAGAAATGTCCGAAGGTATGGAAACTATCAATAGTCCATGAAAAGGGCGCACCTGCCATATGCAAATGAGTCACATCACTAGAGGGGGTCTAGAGCGAAGTTCACACAGTCGGTAGCGAGTGTGTCCACCTTGAGCACCGATACAGGCCAGGAACCGCGTTGCATTGAGGCCACTAAACGCTGGAGAAAGTTCCTGGGAATGCCATTCCAGATCTGACGAAGGATCAGGGTTAGGGTTAGGGGTTTGTTGTTTTGTTGATATCATTGCCATAAGTGCCATATGGTGTATCTGTGGACGTTGGAATGACGTGTGACGTCATGCTGCGAGGTCCCAGATTCAAGCATTCCCTTCATTTTCACTGAAGTGTGGCATGATGAAATTGCATCAAACAGTTCACTAATGGTGTTTTTCTAACTTCTGGACTTCTGAAGGCTGCACTGAGTGGCAATGATTTGCGACTGAATGTCTGGCCCTTTATGGTGAACACTGGACAGGATTTCACCCGAATATACCATGTTTCTTACACAAAGCATGCAGTCACTGTAACAACTGATTGGTTGCATTTCTTCGAGCTGTTTCACGCACATTTTCTTGTTTACATCCATAAATCCATTCACAAATTTGTTACTTCAAACAATCCATGTCACAATAACTTTTGCCTTTTAGTATAAAACTTCACTATGAATCTAGCTTATTGACAGCATTTAACACTCCAAAAGGTTGCGACTTCTGTTTGGCGTCAAGTCTGCGCCCGAAATATTCCAAAGAATAATGGACAACATACTGCAAGATATCCAAGTAAAAGAGCCATCATGGACAATATTTTGATAGGTAGTGAAAATAAAGCTCATCATGACCTCATTCTCAACAAAGTTGTAAAACGAGCAAAAGCTTGGAATCTTGGTCTCAACTTTGGCAAATATCAGATGAAGAAGAAAGAAGTCAAATATGCTGGTCACATTATCACACAGGATGATCTAAAACCCGATCTTCAGGAAATGCCGCCTCCTGAGAACAAAGAAGGTATTTGACGTTTCCTAGGACTTATTCAGTGTTTGGGAAAATTCATACCCAAATTGAGTGAAATAGATTCTCCACTTCGAGAGGTTGTCAAGAAAGATGTCCACTTTCACTGGGACAAACCTCAACAAGAAAACTCACAAGCTGAAGACCCTTTATTCCACAGCACCAGTTCTCACCAGATTTGATGTTGACAAAGACCTCATTTTAATACAGTGTGATGCTAGCAGTTATGCACATGGTGGTGTACTTCTTCAAGATGGCAAACCAGTTGCCTACACTTCTTGAGCTTTGACAAACAGAGAAGAGATATGCACAGATTGAAAAAGAGACTTTGGCCATAGTTCACTCTTGCACGAAGTTCCATTATTACATCTTTGGCAAGTCTGTTTTATTTGAAAGTGATCACAAACCTCTACAAGCTATCTACACCACTACTGTCAGCCCCAATGCATTTACAGAGTATGCTACTTCACCTTCAACCGTATGACCTCAAAGTAACCTACATACTAGAAAAAGATATTCCTATTAGTGATGCACTTAGTCATGCAAACCTCTTAGATTCTGAAACAGACATCGAGCCAATCTTGATCAACATGGTTGACTTCATCTCTAGCAATCTCGAACTGATGTGCTGAATTCAAGCAGTGCACAGCTAATGAACTCCGTGAGCTACACTCATTGATAATGAAAGGCTGGCCAGATACTAGAAAGAAAACTCCACACTGAGTCAGAGAATACTGGACAATCAGAGATGAGTTGTCGTCTCCGA
>NW_024533142.1:0-84072 GCF_016097555.1 Gigantopelta aegis
TTAAATTCTGGGAAAACTTTTTTTGATAAAATTTTTAAACCTTTCAAGCTTTCTTAGTATTTTTTACTACTTCCTTATCAAGTAGTACAAACTTGGCCAATTCTGTAATTAGGGCTTGTTTCTTTCCATCATCGCATGTCTAACTATTAGTCTTATGTCAACAAATAGTTGAAAGATCAAACAAAATATATAGAAAGCTACTTTTTTTTCTAGACACAACAATTTTAAAACTTCCATGCATGAAAGTTATTTCAATTAATAGTACATGCTAGACTTGATATAATAAGACTATAAGACTAATTGAATAATATACTTCATTTTTTGTATTTCATTGTTAATGGTTAGAACAATGGTCCACTTAGGTGCTTTGAGCATTACAAGTCAATACAAAATACAACAAATTATGTAATTTCAATCTGTTTTTCAAATTGGTGCTAACAAAACTTTAGCATTTCAAGAACACTCCTAACAGTGGTACAGCTTCATCTTTAAAAATAGCCAAAATGGTAGTCACTTACTGCGACAATCACAAAAAAAAAGATTTATTTAAAGATTGTAATCTTGTTTAATATGCAAATGTGATTATAAATGTCCTTCACTGTTGTCTGGCTAGTCCATTATATGATGACCAGTCCTGTTGCTAGTGATAGTGGTACTGGTAAACAAAACACTTTATCACAGCAGAGATTAACTTACAGAAGAAACTGATTATTAAGTTTGTCAACAGGTATGTATATATATTATATACTATATATAATATATATATATATTACATTTATATATATATATATATTATGACATACAGCTGTAGAAATAGGATGGGAAGTTTGTAGCTTGTTGTAGTTTAAAGTCATGGATATATATCCATTTTAACCTACTATCAGAATCTTATTATATCAGTTATTGCGTCACAATCAAGCTGTGAAGATTTGTTAAAATTTGAAGACTTAACTCTGTTATTTTGCTGCTATATCTTTTCCTTGTTCATCACATAACAAGATGGAGAAAAAGCATCGGCTTGAAGCTCTGATGACTGTCTGTAAACACAACTTAACAGGTAAGTTAATAGCCCTCTCTTGTTATGTTGTAGTTGAGTCATCTTTGTTGAATGAAGTAATAATTGTTTTAAATAATAAAACCAAAATATAATACCAGATTATATAACAATTAGTCAATTACATAACTCTATTGATTTTATACAATATCTTTTTTATATTAGATGATGTCATTACTTTTATTCACAAAAAAGGTTGTATTGGATTCTGTATTCGTAACATTAATAGCTTTGCTAAGAAGCATCCTCCACTGGATATTACAGAGATATTAGTTGCTCTCACCTGTTGTCTAAAGGTACCCTCCTTAGCAAAAACAAGAAACATATAGTTATTTTTAAATGATATCAAGGTCAATGTTAGAGACATATGTTTGTGATGATGGCATTCATGTTGTGTTCATTTTCCCATAGTTTCACACCTATTATCTGTATTCTCTAAAGTAAATTAACCTGGACCTTTTATGTAACTAAGAACAGTTAGCTTTGTTTTCATATATGGAGTCATGTCCTTTGTACAATAGATGAATGTACTTTCTAATGTATTTTAGGACTCCTCTGAGTACTCACAAAGTCTTATTACCGACTTCTGCTCTGCCTGGAGGGTGGTTATCAGTTTTTGTTTGAGTTTCTGCTATTATTAGATAGCAATGGAGAACAAGATGCTAAAGATGCTCAACGCATGTTGTGTTATTGACATGTGACCTTGTATCTTGTGGTCATGCTTCGTTAGAAGTTGTACCTCTAACCCTGGTCCTTTAATCCTGGATTTAAAATTACCTGAGCCACTATATATGGAGGTAAAAAAGTATATATAATGTATACACTGCTTTTTTAATCCACCTCCCTACCCTCTCTCTCTACTGTCTTTCTCCAGCAACAACAGTCAAAAACAAAGATGCATTTTTTAGTTCTCCAAAATGCTTTCTTGCATTCACACAATAGTCATCTAGGTAAACTGTTATCGATGCTATCATCAACGTTTATAAATGTGACTCTGCTAACTTCTTCATGCTGGAACCACTTCACACTTTGTCTACTGCGTTTCTGGAAGCTTACATGATAAAAATGAAGATGTACAAGTAAACTAAATGGACCCACATCTTAGATTATACTTGTGCCAAGTTGCCACATTGTTTCTTATATAAATAGTATAGTTTCCTATCTAATGACCTTCTTAGACTAACAAGAACCTGTTTATAAGTAGAAATGTGTTAGAGCTATGTCTAGTGCAGTGCGTAGTGCTAACATTCCAAGCCAGTAGAGAAATGGGGTGTTCCTATATTAATGTAATATTGTTCATAGTATAGTATTTTTATGTCAGTGTAATTTATTTACCTCCATTCTATAGAAAGCGCTGTTTTTCAGTTGTTGGAATTTGTCATTATTGAGTTAAACTATGTACCAAACTGATGCTCCTCACCAGGTGTAGGACTACTATCTGAGAAGAAATCAGAGTAAGTGATGTGATTGCTATAGAAGAAGGTTAGAATGAAAATCGATGACATTGCATGCATGGTGTCTGAAAGTAGTAGCAATGACAATTTATAGGCAATGCAAATAACTGTGTGTCAACGAGTTATTAAAGAGTATATGCTCTGTATATAAAGTAATGATTTGTTATAGTATGGTATCTGGTAGAGTTCCACTTCCTAGTATTAAGTCCTAATTTGCACAGATATATGGTCAATATTATATTACTGTGCTATTGTAATTGCCTACAGATGTCATTCATGGATATGTGTTCACTACAATACATATAGGTATGTGTTGAAGTTATATATATCTACTACAAATACATGTACTATACACACACACACACATATAGTATATATTATGCAATTGTATGTATATGTAGTTCCATACTGTTCTACATTACTGTAGTATCCACGTACTCAATGTCTAGCTCTGACTACTATATTGTCAAATTTATCAGTCATAAAGCATCGTTTAAAGACCATTATAGAGAGGCTGGTATACCTTACATTGTTGAACAATGCACTCAAAATGCATCACAGAAGGAAAATTAAGAATGAACTTGTCAATGAAATGATATTGTATTAAATACCAGGTATGGGTGTTACTGATAGATGTACATTTTATTATTATAAGTAATTATAAGACATATGTTTATTGAAATTAAGATATCACTCAGAAATCATAAATTTGTTGTTTTTCTTTGTACAAAATTTCAATTTTAGATATTGTTGATAAAATATTTAATGTTTATTTGTCGCTGTGCTACAATAGACAATCAACATAAGATAATTTTAACTCAATGTCATTGAAGTGCATACAGTTGAGTTAACTATACATAACAAGATCAGAGATTTTAGATGACTAGATTAGTATCAAAGAGTGACAAAGACTTTGTTGCATTTTGTTGCAATCTGTCACTGAACAAGATTGTCAGTCATTGATCAAAGACTTTGTTGCATTTCACTGCATCTGCCTCTGAACTTAACAAGATTGTCAGTCATTGATGGCGAGTAATGTAATTCAAGTGAACTTCTGTTTCTCTTAAACATATATAACTAAGAACAGTTGTATATTAAAATTTAGTCTTTATACTTCTGTTTTAGGTACATATTGGCTTCCAGTGAACTTGGTCCACTCAATTCTCCTTCTCTACCTCTTGCTACACCAGAGAGTCAAACCGAGGAGTGTGTCTAACTTATCATGGAATGTCTACGAGCAACTATTGAAAGTATGACCAATTGATCATAACTGCTATGTTTACATGTTCTTTAAACATTTGTGTTGTGTCCTTTTACTTTATTATTAAATAGTTTATATGATGTGGGTTTTCCCCATCTTGTTATTATCTATATCATATTCATCTTTATTCAGATAATGACATTACTGGTCGTGCATTTCGTGAAGCTGGTGGTAGTATTTGTGTTATGAAATGATCCAGATACAACGATATTGTCGTCTTATGGCTCTAAGACTAATGACACAATTAATACTACTAGAAGGTAATTGTGGTCTTGATGGATAGATTAATTAAATTGATAAGCTATTAATAAATTGATTGATTGATAAGCTAATTGAAGATTGATTAAAATGAATGGATGGATGACAAGGTGGACATGTATAATGGCTCTCTTATTCTTTAGAAGGATATGTTCATAATCATGGGTAAATTGTTAGATATGCTCAAACTGCTAAACAAACTGCTGTCGCTCTTAAATTGACATTTTACAAAACTATTCTTGGTGTTTCAACTTGACTCCAGCTGTAAAGCTCTCTCTTTCGTGATGGGTGTGGTTTCCATTATCTCATTTCTGTATTGACTTCCCTATATGGAAGTTTAGGTCCACTTAGAGGATATCTTGGGATAGCGTTAGTAAATGTTTATAGATACAAATTCAACATTTCTAGCATCCATAGTAATGTTCTCTTATATCATTTAACAGTTCAGATTATATATGGTTTGACTTCTATTGATACAATTGGTTTGTTCATACTGAAAGTAACCTGTCTATTGATGGGGTAGAATTGTGACACTACATATATGTACATGGTAGGATTGCAAAGAGTGTTGGCAAAGAAGTGTCATTAAATCAACCCTATTGACTAATGTACATTTGTTTTTTCATGTTAATTTATTGTAGAAGTAACTGTTATAGTACTGGTGGTATTCTGTTGTTTTTCTTATTGTAGGTGCTAAGGCTGATATTCTTCATCTGGTTCAATTAGTGTTCACAGTATTGACTGTAGCTATGCAGGGATGACCCAGCCAATGACTGTTCTTTGAGACTAATGTAAGTTGAATGTGTCAACACAGTGCATGTACTTTGTTTACTACTGGTAACGTCCCCCATTCATGTACATGTATATTAAACTGTCCTTATACATGTCTATGTATATTTTACATGTAATATTACATGTACATGTAATTAGTAAATGTGGGTACATGTAATAACTGTACCTTATACAATTTACATGTAATATACATTGTAAGTGTTGCCACACAACTATGTACATGTCACATTGTTCTGTTTTTTACTAATTTAGATAAGGTTTGAAAGTTTCTCTGTTCCACTTAAATTGTTGGGTTTTTTCGCTAAAGATGTGGAAGAGTCCTACCAGCTACCCACATTGCCTTGGTGTACTCCAGGATATACAATCTATTGAGTCAGAATTTCAACCTCTCTCTGTCCATCCTAGTGTTGAACTGTCACGTGATTCTTCATATATTGTGCAGCCTGAATTATTTCGTTATCTTCTTGACATGGCTTTAGGGATACCACTTAGCCAATCAAAACCAAATCCTGAAGCTGCCAATCAGCTCTCCTGTAACAAAACACCGTCTTATCATCTCTTCAGCCACGCCCATTTTAAGTGGTCATCAACATCATTTAGATGGACAACCTAAGAAGTTTTTTTCTGGATATTTAGTCATCCTGGTGCTATATTGTGTATGATGGATCTGTTACCAGCTGTAGACTATGATAAAGTGGTTGGTCAAGGTGTTATTGAAGCTCCGTCTAGTGACACACCTCTACGATGAGGACTGAAGAAACTCGAATCTGATTTTCCTCGTGTTGTTGCAACAGTGATTGATATTGATAGTGAAGATCATGCTGATGCCATACAGAGGAAATCAATACAGAGATTGGAAGACAAGTGAGATCGTGTACATCTGTACTATAGGTACATGTATATGTATATTAGAGATCAGAACAGTTTGTCTGTTATAATCTATCACCTGACTCAAGATGTCTAACTGACTCCCTTATAACTAAATATACTAAATTGTTAGTACAGGGACATGAATAATCAGTAGATACGTCTACTGATATATAGTAATCCAGGTCCCATAATGACTCTATAGAGTGTAACAATGAGACTTTATTGTTATCTTTTATTATATATCTAGTGGTGTCTCTATCTTCAAGATTGCGTTGTTAGAGAGATATACAACATTGCTGGTCCAGAGAAGAAACCAACAGGCAATGTGTCAGGTAACACGTGGTACATATATAAACATGTGCATAGGCTTTGACAAGATCATGTTCATACTCCTGTAGCTTTAAATACATGTCTGTTGAACTTGATAAGCGGTTGCCTAGCAACCAATAATAATATTCATGATAGCTATGAATAATTATATAATTAAATTGTTTTATCTGCGTTAACATTTATAAGATTTACTCTTTTCATTTATTATATGTAGGTTGGGTTACCAGGCAGATTATTATTACGTTGTAGATGTGGCCCTATCTGATGAGTCACACCCACTTCATCAAGCACTAGAGAGAACCTTTGAAAAATTATCATATCAAGCACTAACTCCTGCCGACTTCAGGTAATATATTACATTCAACATAACTATGCATGTAAGGCTAACAGCTAACATTGTATATTTAGTTACTGACTTACTTATATTATCATATTTTATATAGAATTTTCTGCGGTTAGGTGATCCATTATGTAGTGCTATCAATGATGTGATAAAGACAGGCTAATCATATTGCTAGACGTATCAGAGATCAAAACAACTTGAGTTAGATCAGAAAGAAGATGAAGTTGAAACTGAGGATGTTGGACTAGGAGAGACATCGTTGCTATAGAAACAGATGAAATGAGTGAAACTCTTAAATCAACTGATCAGAACAAATCATCAATTCTAAAAAGCATTCAATCTGGTCAACCTCTAACATTAGCTCGTATACAAAGTTTGGTCTCCATGACAACACACCACGTGATGGGGGATGCTATATGTGGCACTACGTTAGGGTCCAGTCCTCCATTTATTGAGTTTGACATGAGCTTAGATGGATTTGGTTGTCTATTTTCTACCAAAGTGTATTCCCACAGGTAATATAAAGAAATTACATGTAATATGGTTAATAGTATGTGTGTGGATAGAGGGTGTTGAAATTGTTACTAGTATTAACACTTATAATCCCCAATGGTTAATTAACCCTGCCTATGTTTTAAGTTGTATGAAATTGGACACCTGCAATTTTTTGCTATTTTGTGACATTCAAATCTCACACTCATTCTCACTCTCTCTCTCTCTCTCTCCTGCACATTCAATAGACTGTATCTCAAGACCTACTCAGTCAAACACAACCGTCAGTTTCCACTAAGGATTTGGTGTAGCCGGTGACCGTCAATTTCCACCTAATAATGGAATGACCTACTCTAACATGGTTTTCAATGTGTAACATACAACCTAGTGAACACCATCCTATTAATCTACTTACACTATCACAATGTTTTCTAACAACAGAAAAAACATTAGCTAGTTATCCTCTGTTAAGGATATATCTTATACCTGCTGAGAACAGTTTGGATATGTCTCCACCTCAAATGCCACGAGAAAAGAGAGATCCAACAATTGAAGACTATATCCATAAAGATGACAGGTTAGTTATAAGTAAATTTGCTACAATGTATGTGTGTTCTCTTTGTGTCTGGCTTATATAGAAACTAAAAACATTAGTGACAGTATTGTACTTACTACAACTGTTAGTTGTTAATTGTTGTTTTCTTTGTACAGGAAAGAAAAGAGTCTCGAAGTGAGTTTTGAATGTCCTCAGTTGTGTCAGTCATCACAAGGGGTGTGGCATCATGTTGTTTATTGTCATACAAGCTTAAAGGATTACGTGGGAATCTAAGGCTACATTGTTCCTTGAGGGGAAACCAATGGGTTTACCACAAAAAAGTAAGAAAAAATATAACCGACCTTGATTGCAAAGTGTTAAATAGCTGTACAAATATGTTGATGGGCATTATTTTATATATTGTGTTGATTATCTCCTTTTTTCCCTGATTAACATGGTGCCTGCCTTGTAGCTAGAATGATGCTACACTATAAAGATACCTGTCTTGTATTTATACATATTCCCAGTAATAGTAACAAGGGTGTTTATTCCTCTACTGTTATTATTGTACAAGTAGAAATGTTTGTAATTTTGTTATTATGTATATCATATATGATGTAATTGAATTTTTTACTCCCTTTAGTTACCTTACCTCCATCCTTTAGCCACTGGCATCTCTACCCAGTTCCTGCCCTTTCCATCTGAAGCTCACCATATCTAATTAATGCTCACATTGGTACTCATGTTGATAATCGATACATTAGTCCTCTTGTCTATCGTCTTGGCCCGTCTTACTTATTTGATGAGTCACTCCCACATCTTTCTGTTCATCGCATCTTTCTATTAGGTCCATTGTACGTAGGATCATTTCAAAACCCAACTCAGGGTAGTATGGTAAGTCATACTATATAGTATTAATTACCTATTGTATTATTATCAAAGTTTACCACTATTGTTTTTATTCTCGTTGTTTATCTTGTAGTCATCCAGTGCATATACTGATCATTGGGTCAACTTGTATCTGAAGAGAGGATAGTGTTTGGCTTAGTGGCGATCGTCCATCTAATTATAGTTTAAATGATCTAGTGGAAACTTATCAATACAGTTATTATGATATTGCTACATTGCTAGAGAGGTATGGAAAGGATATATGTGTATTTGTATTATGATAATATTTTAATTTACTATACCTGTTAATAAACTAAACAGAAAATATTGACCTTTTGTAACAATTTGCCCAATAACTGAAGTATTTTGGTAGGAACAGAGACCTGTGTTCTATATATGTAGTATCATTTTTACACACTGTATATATATATTTCTCTCTCTCGTCTCTCTCTCTCTCTCTCTCTCATCTCTCTCTCTCTCTCTCTCTCTCTCTCTCTCTCTCTCTCTCTCTCTCTCTCTCTCTCTCTCTCTCTCTCTCTCTCTCTCTCCTCTAGCTATCTTTATCAGACAAGGATGATGTTACTCCAATAACATTACTTAGCAACAGTGTGCTACATCTAGCAGGTCCAGCTAGATGTATAGGAGGTGTGGTTTGTGGTTTACTCTGGTATAAGAGAACCTTTGAAACCTCAGTATGGAAACTGTTATCCAGACTTAACTTAATATACTTTAAGTGATTTTTGTATTAGGCAAACTGAATTTTATATCAGTACTAATTGAATTTATATCAGTACTATTTGACATAGATATATATGTTTATATTATATATAATTATATGTATTAAAATACACTTCTACATGTAATTATGTTAGTCATGGTGTTGAGTAAGGAATGTAAAACAACTTTATGTTTATGTCTGACTTATTTGATTTGTGTTGATTGTCCTTTCTCTCTGTTAGCCACTTCGTAGTTACTGTCTGCTGTGGGTGGTATACCAGTGTTGTTCTTGGTCTAGTTGCCATGGCAAACCAATGTAGACAGTCTGTATGCAGCTGATGAAGGCTGTAGTTTTGTATTGTTGAAATAATGATAGAGCATTGAAAGAAATGGAGAGAACCAGGTGGTTTTCAGGTTAAAAGTTTGAGTGTTATAATAGTACTTACTACAAGTATGAGGGAGAGAGGGAGGGAAGTACACTATACACAACTTATATACAGATGTAGTTATTGCCTCCCTCCACTTAACCGTTGTTGATGTTCTGTTAATGTCAGTGGATATTAGAGATAAACAATTGTCCGCTTCTACTACATGTGTATAGTGTGGGTGTAATACATCAAGTTATACATTTAAGAGGTACATGTATAACAAGACCAGGAAAAGAGAGAAGAGTAATAGTATATATATTAATAAATATAATTTAGTTGTGAATGTGAAGTGTGTTCACAACAGCACATGAACTAGTTACCTCTCTCTCTCTCTCTCTCTCTCTCTTCATACTTCTGGTTGTACATGTATATACATATAGATCTTAATGGATATATAGTGACTTGTAGAACATTGTTCATTACAATTCACAGTTATTATAACACAGTTCCATATTTTGGTATCACTATTTTGAGACTTACTCTACTATAATATCTTGTATTATTAACATATATATATCTCAGTTGTTAGGGATTGTTGCTACGTAGTAAGAGTCATCTTGTGAAACAGTAATATACTTCATTTGACATATACATTGGTTGGTACTGTGGACAGTGAACATGAGAAGTGCTCGTATTCCTAACATTATTGCATTTTAAGATTTACTAGCTGGTTAGTATATAAATATATTGTGTGTGTGTGGTGTCATGTTGTATTATATACTTCTCCTATTAACTGCATTTGTTTTGACTTTGACTTGAGGTTCCCATTTTAAGCTTCAAGAAATATTTGTATATGTGAAATACAGCTGATTTTTTTATGCTTTCTCTAACTATCAAAGTTTAAATATGAATGTTTTGTGCAATTTCTGGTGACAAACTAGTAATAGCCCACAGATAATGACAGTAGCAGACTGGTTACATAACCAAAGTCTTAATAAAGACAAGCACCTACATTTTTGCAAACCCTATTAACCACACCCAGTACAGTTATACATTTTAAGGATGTACTGTTGTAAAACTTTCTGAAATAACACAGACAAATGATAGCATTGTATTAACTATGAGTTTTTATTCTCTCTTCATTTAGATCAATCAATTTGGAAAGATACTGGAGAGGACATACAGAAATCTAGTTGTATCAGCATTTTATGATCTACTAACACACAGCAAGTCAGTGTACTATTAATGTCATAAAGATAATTTGTAAACCTAATCTTTAGCTACTTCAGAGATATATTTAAATCTACTACTTATAATCTTTTTTAAATGGGTATTACAGTAGTCTATTAGTATCTACAGAAAGTATGTAGTAGATGGGAAACCAACCGTAGTTGCTTTGGTTATCTAAACTGGAATTACCTATTGTGATTTGTTAACTCTCTATGTTTAACTTATATTACCTTGAAAATTTCATATATACTGCCCATTAGATTGTCTATGTTTGTTTTTCTCTTCTAGTGATCAATTGACTAATGCCCATTCGATGTTAAGTGTCAAATTGATACCTGAATTGTTGACACTCTCCATGACAACCAACTATCTGATTCTACTATTAAGGCTATGATCAATGTTGTGAATGCATTGATGTCCTCATGGACCATCAAATGAAGATATTAGAAGGTAATATCCTAGTAATAAGAAAAATAGATGTACATATGTATACTCTTAGTCTATGTTTCTAAATAGCATTGTACACTGTCCTCTGTAAATAGGCATTATATTAATAGCTCCATTATCATATACATGATGATGTCTTAACACTGATAGTGAAGGAGACCACTGAATCAAACTAGCCTACATATATCATGTACTGTAGTGTTGTACAATGTGTGGAATATGAAATGTGTTGTCCTGCTATTGTTCCTTGTATACCACAACATTGTACATGTGCCATTTTATTTTTATAGGTTTGGTCAATTGTTATCAAGTTTACTACCACGAGATCACTCAGAAGAAAATAAAATTAGTCTTTATGAAGGTAGTCGTGAGACTGAACAAGAAAAAGGTACCACTTCATCTTCCTTGGATGATCAGGATGTACCAAACAAGGAAGCAGATCAGATTACGTAATCTTTTATTAGATGTGTTAATGAGTCACTTTACTACGAACATAATGAATGAATTTGATACGAAAAGTAAGTCATATATTAATATGAAATGTAATAAAAGTCACCAGTGTACTTACTAAAGGAAATTGTTAATATTGTCTAAAATGTGACATTGTTAACAATCTTCACTTACAGTATATCTTGCTAACACTACCTAACACTAGTTTTCTTAGTTTTTAAATGACAATATTATATTTTTAGTTACCAATGACTCAAGCCATTCTGACTTGATATTGTTACTGCTGGATCTAATATGTTGTGTGTACTATCCTCTTTTATTGTGTGTAGTTTTGCACGTCAAGTTATTGCTACTCTTGGTTTTGATTGGTTGTTTGTTGTTCTTGCAACCTCACGTAACATGGAGAATGTGATCAGAGTATGAAGGATGTTAGTGCTATTGTTTGCTAGGTGATACAACACTAAAGAAAAGTTTTTGTCAGGTTTGAATTATTATACATAATGGAGGGAGGAGGGAGATATTATTAACTTGCAAAATGTTTTCCCCTAATAATACTGAACTCTGGTAAGTGATGTAATACAATGGAACAGCGATATGGTTACCATTATTCAAACAAGTTGAATATTGATCAACTTGTATATGTGTCATCATTGGTAACACAATATCTGTTTAGTGAAATGTTGAATAAAGGGAGATTGTTTTAACTCATCTTTATGTACTGAAAATTGTTCGTTTTGGCTAAAATACTTTAGTTGATTTTGCTATGGTATATGAGTATACCATGTACCATATGTGTACATATATGTGTGTGTGTGTGTGTGTGTGTGTGTGTGTATGTGTCCAATCCCATCATTTTTCTTGACATGCAAAGTGCCAGACAGTTCTGTAATTGTTGTGGTCCGCGTGTTATATACATGTACATGTATTTTACCTAATTTTAATGTTGTAGTCAACAATTTAGAGCAACAAATAGAAACTGAAACTGCATTCTTTTTAATCACTAACGCACATTACGTCCATGAGATTTCTATAACATGTTTTGCAATCATAGATGTGACTGAAATCATGGTTTGAGGTCTTTCTGCTTCAAACTTGTAACATCCCTCAACTCTTTTCAGGTCTTTAGTCTCGATAATTTACTGTTGCTATTAGTATCTTCAAAGAATATTTGTGATATTAATCTTGTTTTTTTTTATATTACTGTTCAAACAACAAGTAAAATTAAACAACAACTTTAAACACTACATACACTATTTTTTTTCTTTGAGCTCTTTAATATTGTGATATGGACTGTGTTCTAAAGCTTCCAGCATAGAAACCAATGAATATCATTACTTTCAACATAATTATTTTTACTTGGATATGACTGGACTAAGCTTTGGAATTCTGTGTCTTAAGAAAATGTCTCTTGTATCAGATGAGAATTCTTGTTCAACATCATTTGTTGCCTTCTTTGTGGTTCTTTCATAGGAGGTTTGTCTTTATATGTGTTATAATATGACATAACACAATTATTGATATTAACTTTAACATAAACTTCTAAAATTTCACGAATGATTTCTGAGTAATGATTTTAATGACAAAGTTTTAGAGGTAGATTAGAATTCATTAATTAATTTTAACAAAATTAGAGGTATTTCTAGTACAAATGGTGCATAGGTCTTTAAGAGTAGGATGTGTTGTGCAAGGCTAACGTGTATATAAAACAGAATGGAACCAGAACAGATATTAGAGAGAGATTTATGACAAGTCAATAGAATTCAACGAACACGATAGTTATGCTATGGCTGTTTAACTAGGTGTCTTCCTCACAAATTGTGAAAATTTTCCAGTATTTTATCAAGAATGGTTGGATCTATAACAGGAGAGGTCTTTTGAAAGTGCAATTGTCTGCTGTTCCTATGAAATGACTAGAGATACCACATGGAAGTCCAAATATACTATAAATGATGGAAAGTACATAACCAAATTTTAAAAGCTACTAAAAGAAAAGACAACAAATGAATATTTACCTTAAAAAATGAAACTATTTTATTCTTAAATAATATTGTGAAAAAATATATAATCAAAACTTTAGTAACTAATTTAAATAATTTTAAGTAGTACTCATAATAGTTATGATACAATTATGTATCTTGGTCTTCATATGTTTCATCTTTCTTTTTTATCTACTTCATTATTCCCATATATTTCATGATATCTGCAAAGGGTCATCAGACTTATCTGTATAAGGGTAAACTAATTCCTTCTAATCTGTTTGTGTAATAGATATTTTTTGGTCTCTGAGCTATCGAAAATATTGTGTGATGCACTTTTTTAAGTTGTCTTGTGAGTAGCCTATTCCATCTTTGATCCATTGAACAAGGAATGCTTTCTTGGGGGAGGAAGATTATCTTGAGGAGAGGTGTTGCTTTTGTATCCACGTTGAAAGAACATATTTGATCTACTTTTTTGCAATAATTGACTTTAACAACTTGTTAAAGAAGACATCAAGTGGTTGAATTTTGCTTGTAACCAGTCACCAGGTATTATTGTCAAATCAACATTGTGACTATGAGCTAAATCAATGAACTCTTCTCATGAGGTGAGAGAGCATTGACTGGTAGTAGAGCCCGTCTAACCTTTGGTACACAGTGATATAAACTGCTAGTTGAATCATTCAAAATCCATCCAACCATTCATCTAAAACGTTCTTGAACACAGAGAACAAGTTGCTGCTAAACTCACTCACTCTTCCTTTTTTCAACATGCACTTTTTTCTTTTAATTTTTACACCTTGTACTGTCTTAATGTGGAGAGCTTTTTGACCAGATTTTAGTTTGTTAGTTTTTTATCTGCTACTTTCTTGTTCTTTTAATCATGAGAGTAGATATATATGCCCTTTGTATGGATATAATTGATAGGCGTGGTTTTAAAATGTTTTTAAATTTCATTTGATTTAGTTCTGTGAGAACTTTACAGTAATTCAAAAGGTTACTACCATTGTACATTTATCATTTATGTGAAGTGTTACATAGATGGAAAAAGTAACATGGATACCATAAAGTGAGTCTAACAAGCTCTACAGCAATAACAACACATTCTGATCAAACGATACAAAGACATGTAGAGATCCTCCTAACATGTCTTTGAGATCGTTTCTCTTAAAATTTTTTTTTTGAGAAAGATACAGTCAATCAAACTTTTCTTTGTTGTTCATCATTCATAGGGTGGGTAATGTGGGCAGGGCTTCAAAGCAGTTAACGTAGATTTGGTTCAGAGTAAGCCAGTTCTAATTGAATCATGCACATTGCTGCCAATTCAAAAAACAGTTGATACAGATTCTAATGCTTTCATCATCTGTGCCAAATAAAAATAAAATGATGGTCGACTACTTTTATTTATTATTAAACCATTCATGTTTATAATTTGTTTTAAAAATATTGTCCCTCTACAACCTATGTGTTGTACATAATTAACTTGGCTCAATATAGAGATAACACAATTACATTTGCTTTTTAAAAGGAAATGAATAAATTAATTTAATTCATATAAAGCCATTCAAATAAACAGAGTGTCATCATTACTAGATAGTGTACCCAAATAAGGTAATATTATTTTGACATTTTACACTCTCTTACTAATCACACAGACTAGATCTATGCAATTTTACTGATACATCCAAAATATGTCATTATTGAGTCAATAGATACTGATACCAATATATGACGGAACACTACTAGTTGGATCTTGAACCATTTCAAATAAAGTTCACTGCTTATTCATGATAATCTGATGAGTTTGTTTTTGATTGAAAAACAAAACCAGCATTTTTTATTCAACTTTTTTTCTGATATAGCAATAGTAAGTGTTTTTTATCCACTACTACTATCATTTTAATCTAACCAAATAAATTCTCTGCTATGATGAGCATAACTCATGTTTTGTCTGTGTAAATATCATATTTTGTCAAGTAGCTAAATAGTAGCCTCCCTTTTTCTTTGTATGGTACTGTAATTAGCACCACTGTCAAATTTACTCCTCATAGTAGAATTGTCTACTATGTTCCTGTTTTTTTTCCAATCTAAAAGGGACTTTATTGCTTTTATTTACAACACAAATAAACATTATATTACACAAAATGTTTTTTATCAGCCAGGAAATAGTTGAAATGTGAGAATTTCTTGAGCAATCAAGCTCATGACCAAGTAATAACATATGACGTCAACTTTTTGCTTTATGTAGATGATTATCTCTTTTCCTTGAAATTGCTGTCAAAGCTTTAGCCATCATATCATATCTGATGTAAAGAGTTCTACAGTACTGTTTATGATAAAGGTTAATAGTCAATTTAGCTTGAATTATTTCTATATTTAAATGCCACTCTTGAATAGTAGCTTCTCTCTTAAACCTTAATTACAATAGATGCCAAGACTTTTATTTGAGGAAATACAGTAATTGGTCAACCCTCTCAATTATTGTAGGAAATTGTGACAACTCCAAATATTGTTTTTGTTCATATATTAATTTGTGGTGACAATTTGTTTACTAAATCCACTCTTATATAAATAACATGGAAATCAAAAGCCAGACATTACTATTGCATCTAAGAACAATTAGTGTTTTAAACTATAGTTTTAATATAGGTCAAAGCAGGAAAAACTCTTTCCTAACAGACCTAGTCTATGTAATACAACGGACCTATTATGTACATGTAGGAAATATACTTTGTCAAGTCTCTCCTCTTAATTTTCTTGCTGATTATAGGTTTATTGGGACAATCCAAAGAACTTGCTCTTGTTTTATATTAATTTGTGGGGTCAAGAGTCAAACATTAATAATTAAAAACAACAAGTTGTGATTAGTGTCCAAACAATAATTTTAATATAGGTCAAACACAGGGAAAGTTCTTCCCTAAAGGATCCAGTCTATGTACTTGTATACATGATGTATGCACAGTGCTGTTGTTTTTAAATAACCTTCATATTTCCTAGCTACATCATTCTGTCTAATACAGTACTTTCTTCTACAGAACAGTTAAACTTTCTCTGGTTACTTCACCAGCTTCTCCTCAAGCCAAATTTTTCTTTACATAGCTGTTGTAATCCTATAATCTTAACTAATTGTTATATTTAAAAGAGTTCTCTTAAAAGACAAGTCTTTTAAACTGCACGCTCCTAATTAATTTTGTTAATGAATAACAATCATACTAACATGATCTATACAATTTTACTGATACAGATTCATTTAAAAGATAATCATTATCAATATCAATACAGATACTGATATGCTACAGCTCTTATTGAGGAAATATACTTTGTCAAGTCTCTCCTCTTGATTTTCTTGCTGATTATAGACTATTGGGACAATTCCAAAAACTTGCTCATATATTAATTTGTGACCCAGTCTATGTGTATGCAGTGTGACCTGCCAGTGTTTTTAAAAAAAACCTTCATATTTCCTAGCTACATCATTCTGTCTAATATAGTATCTCACAGAACAGCTAAACTTTCTCCTGGTTACCTCACCAGCTTTCTCCTCAAGCCAAATTTTTCTTTACATAGCTGTTTCAATCCTGTAATCTTACACAATTGTTATATTTAAAAAGAGTTCTCTTAAAAGATGAGACTTTTAAAGTATGGAAATAAGAGCCAGACATTACTATTACATCTAAAAACACCAAGTTAGGATTAGTATCAATTTGTCAAAGTATAATTTTAAGTATAGGTCAAACACAGATAAAAATTCCTTCCTAAGTGACCCAGTCTATGTGCATGATGTATGTACAGTGTGACTTGCCATTGTTTTTAAATAACCTTCATATTTCCTTGCAACATCATTCTGTCTAATACAGTATCTTTTAGAGCAGCTAATAACTTTCTCCTCATTACCTTCTCAGTCAAAGCCACTTAGACATCTTTTATGGTCCTAGCTTCTAGGTCAGTGTAGTGGTCAGTGTAGTGTTGACACAACATTAGCAATTGCTAAGTCAAATATAAAACGAAAAAAAGTAGTTAAAAGTTTTTCTTCCTTTGGTCCTAATATGGTAATGCTTATGTTGTTCGTTAAGACTATTAATTCTGGGCATTGAACTGATATCACACTGCCATCTTTGTGTAATTGACACTGACTACTGACTTTATTATTGCCTGGTTGTGAGTTGTAACAATGTATGTACAGTATGACTTGCCCTTGTTTTTAAATAACCTTCATATTTCCTTGCAACATCATTCTGTCTAATAAGTATCTCACAGAACAGCTAATAACTTTCTCTAGCTTTCTCCTCAAGTCAAATCTTTCTTTACATAATAACCATTACAATATTGCATTCATTTCTTAAAGTATCAGTACTAAAAACATCAAAACAATATAATACAAAGGGGATTGGAAACTTACAATTATTTCATATTATTTGGGTTAGTCCTACGCGACTCTACCCATACAACATAGGTGTACTTTTATAGTGAGTAACCTCCTCCCCTTTTGAACCTAAATTAAAATAGACGATGTGGCACTTATAATCTTATTTGCAAAAATATGTTAATTGGTCACACCTCTCCTCTTAATTTTCTTGCTAATTGTACTAGATAATTGTGATGACTTTGGTCCTAATATGGTAATGCTTACGATGTTGTTCGTTTAAGACTATTAATTCTGGGCATTGAACTGATATCACACTGCCATTTTTGCGTAATTGACCACTGACTTTATTATTGCCTGGTTGTGAGTTTGTAACAATGTATGTATAGTATGACTTGCCATTGTTTTTAAATAACCTTCATATTTCCTTGCAACATCATTCTGTCTAATACAGTATCTCACAGAACAGCTAATGACTTTTTTCTCCTGATTACCTTTCCAGCTTTCTCCATTACAATTTTGCATTCATCCCCCACTGTTAAATTTAAAATAGTTTTCTTAGAGTAACAAGAACATCAAAACAATATAATACAAAGGGATTGGAAACTTACAATTATTTCATATTATTGGGTTTGGGTTTGGGTCATCTTTGCGTAATTGACACTGACTTTATTATTGCCTGGATGTGAGTTTGTAACAATGTATGTATATATGACTTGCCCTTGTTTTCAAATACCTCCATATTTCCTTGCAACATCATTCTGTCTAATACAGTATCTTTTAGAACAGCTAATAACTTTCTCCAGCTTTCTCCTCAAGTCAAATCTTTCTTTACATAATAACCATTTACAATATTGCATTCATTTCTTAAAGGTATCAGTACTAGAGTAACAGAACATCAAAACAATACAATACAAACTTACAATTATTTCATATTATTTGGGTTAGTCCTAACGCGACTCTACCCACAACATAGGTATACTTTTGTAGTGAGTAACCTCCTCCCCTTTTGAACCTAAATTCAAATAGACGATGTGACACTTATAATCTTATTTGCAAAAATATGTTAATTGGTCACACCTCTCCTCTTAATTTTCTTACTAATTGTAGATAATTGTGATGACTCTAAATAACTTGTTTGTATATTAATTTGTGGAGACAATTTGTTTACTAAATCCACTTTAATGTAAATAATATAAAAATAAAGAGATGATACTAATATTGAATCTAAAAAATCAGTTAATATTGTTAATATTGTTAATAATGTCTAACTGTTACGCATAGACATAACGATAACTTATACCCAGTCTTGGGTTAAAATCCTCTTTTAATAACAAATAATAATAAATAATAGGAGGGATAACCAAACCTACTAACTGAATATAATGAATATAATTGAGCTATTTATAGTTTCTCATCTGGATCACATCTGGAGGATCTCTTTCCGGTTGACCAATCAAATTCTGAAGGATCACGCTTGAATTGACCAATCAGATCTTCCCAAAATTCTCATTTTTGATCCATTAGCTCCAGTCTTTTGTGATTGTGCTGAGATGTTAGATGTAGACAGTTCATCTGTCACACTAACTATAGTTTTTATATATATAGGTCAAACAGGGGAAACATTTTTTTCCTTGCTGACTCAGTGTATGTACACTGTATTTAGCCATTGTTTTCAGATAACCTTCATATTTCTGTGGCAACATCATTTTGTCTAATACATATCTCTTAGAGCACCTAAACTTTGGCTTGTTATTTCTCCTTACAATAAATCATTCTTTGTGTTGCTATTACAATCCTATACTCATCCCCAACTGTTGCATTTCTCTTAAAAGATATCAGTACTAGAGTACAAGTGTGTCAAAGTAATATAATAAAAGGAAATCAGAAGTATACTATTATTGGATAATATCTGAGTTAGGCCTACGTGACTCCACCCATACCACACAAGTATATTTTTGTAGAGATTAGCATCTGCCCTCTTGGCACTGATCTAAAATAGATGCTATAACTCTCATTTGAGAAAATTCGGTATTTATTTATCTTTCTCCTCTTATTTTCTTGTTGCGATAACTCCAAATAATTTGGTTCATATATCAATTTTATGGGGACAAGTTGTTTACTGAACCCACTTTAATATAAATAATATACATGATGTATGCACAGTGCCATTGTTTTTAATAACCTTCATATTTCCTTGCAAACATCATTCTGTCTAATACAGTATCTCTTAGAACAGCTAATAATATCTGGGTTATGCCTACATGACTCCTCCCATGTCACACAAGTATACATTTGTAGAGAGGTTAGCTGCAGAATCCACTTTTAATGAAAGATATTGAATGAAGCAACTAGGAATATTATAATATCTTCAATTGCTCTTTCTTGCCTATCTTAAGGAATCATTACTGAAAAAACAAAATCATGTACATGTACTTATTGTATATGGAAATTGAACTATGTCCAAAACTTACTTGCTTAAAAATCATGTCCTGTACCTTGATGATTAACATGTTAATAGTTTCTAATCTCCTTTCATTCTTGGACAAGTTCATTGATATTAACTAAACATACATACAACACAATAATGGCTGTAAAGATGATTTGTTAACCCAATTATGCAAAAAGTATTAATTCTGAAGACTTGTGTCTTTTCAGTTTTAGTCAAAAACATACCAACGAAGAACAATCATAATTTATATAAGTAAGTATAAAAGATGAGAAGAACCAAAAACTAATGGGAAAAAAACCTATGACAAAATATTTTAATTTTTTAGTTCTTGTCAAAAATAGTGCTATAGAGCTGAAATACAGAACAGTGTTAATATAAGACATACAGAGAGACATGTGGGTATGTTAAAGATATACCTAATCTTCCCAAACAACTGTCTGGGAACAAAGAGTGGCCACTTTTTTAAAGTTGGTTGTTAAAATCATGTGGTAGTCTCACTGGAAATAACCCAATTATGCAAAAGTATTAATTTTGCCACATAATTTTGTATGTTGGACATTCTGTATTATCATTACTTTGACAATTATTGATGAACATTGTGATGTTATTGATCAGTGGATGTCAAAGTGAAATCAACTAAGATTTCAGATGTATAGACAAATAAAGAATGATAACATTTTACAGAAGATTAATTCTTTGCATTGTGTTAGGAAAAAGGGATAATAAAACGTTGTTAATAAACTGACTTAACTGAGGCATATAAAATCAATATTTTCTCAGCAAATTTAGTTTTCTATTAACAGTAGTGGACTATATCTACTAGTTAGCAGTTTGTACTAATTACTGATTGTAGCATTTTTGAACACTTAGAACAAAATTAATTCAAGTGATTAATCCAAGAGTCAAGTTTATTTTATGAATGATTGTAGTGCTCTTGATAAAAGAATGGCAATCATGAAGACTGTGATATTATTACATTCTACTATAAATGTTGTTTTTTAAATTGATCTACAGTAGTGATATAGTACTTTGGCATTCTGTGTTTTCATCAAAGAAAGTTGATTGCCTTAAATTGAATTTAAACCAATGAATTGAATTTGCCTTGACTATAGTGAGGAATACAACTGTTCTTGTTTTGAACTTTATTACCATTTGGTTTAACTAACAAAGAATGTTTTAAGAATTATTTCAAAAGTATCCATTTTGAGAGCTAATCTCTACCGGTTTGTCCCATCAATTACTCAGGTTATCTAGCTTTCACTTTCTCCTGGGTTATCAATAAGGAATAAATGACAACATTATTGAAGTGTTGGACAAGTTGACCTTCTTGTCATACATCACCATTTCTAAGGAGTTGCCCTCTTGTGACCATTTATATCATAAGTGAAACTGTAGATATGTAGATCAAGATCTGGGCACATTACCCCCTAATGCTAGTAACTGTATCCTTAACATTGAAGAATGGCTATCCCATATTTATAAACATCAATGCTTTTGTATTACCATATTGTATATGCAATTTCCATTAGTTTTTTTTTATAATTTTTGCCAAAGACAAAAATTAAGCCTAAATTTCTAACATGAATTATTGTTTTTAAAAAAATTATATGTTGTATTCAAATATCATAAATGTTATAAACTTAGCATACTGCTACTCACTGCCAACGTAAAAACCAGAACACAGTTGGTACATAGCATCAGATTCTTAATAAATTATAAAACTTGAGGTCTTGGTTTAATGATTTGTCATTGGACATTGATCTTTGAGTGTGTCGAGTACCAGGAAGACTTATCCAATACTCTCTTATAAAAGCTCGCAGTATTCAAATATCATAGTCACAGAGCATACTGCTACCTCACCAGCTAATGCCAAAACTAGAACACTGTTGGTACAAAACAAACAGGTTTGTTGAAACAAAGCAAAACATTTATTAAATCTGATCTCATAACAATAAAGCTAGAGATGAGAAGACTAATAGTTAAATGTTTATATGCAATGAAGATCTTGTTAAACAATCTTTATAATAGCTTTATCTATTATTCAATGGCACACTTCCACAATGCCACTAAGGTGATTTCTACATGTCTAGTGAAATCAATTTGACATAGTGTGTAGACAGCTATTTGATGAGTGTCTACATATCTAGTAGAGCTTTTTGTGCAAATTTAGCAATCGAACTGCACAGATAATTTGACTTCTCTTTATAAGCAATACAGACATTATGCATATATATGGGATTAGTACCAGATGGCTATGCAACACCCTGGTATAAAGAGTTGTTACTTGACCTTTAATGATTTTATCAATAAATGTATCAAAAATAATAGAGTGAAAGTTTGTTAACCACTTGTTTGGTTGTAGATAGTCTCAGAATGATGTGGATGACTCAATGGATGTTTTTCTATTGTGTAACAACCAATGAATAATTGAATATTATGACTTTACTATGAGCACTTTGAACTTGACATGACTGATCAAAGCTTCTAAGTTCTCAAGGGCGTAGAAGATGAAAATGACTAGGGGGGCCAAGACCAAGCTAATCTCAGAGTAGCTAGCTATTGAGAAGTTCTTAAGAGTGCACTTTAGAGACAGATAAAAATACAACAAAATCAAAAGTTACCAAAGTAATGCTTTCTACGACTATTCACAGACACAAAATCTCTAGCTATTTCATATAAATCAAGTGAGTCTGTTAAGTCTTGGTGAATATAAAAGAGATTATTTAACCTAGAACTTGTCATAGTGTTTCTCAAGAATGTCTTCAAGCGGCAAAGTGAAGAGAGATGAGCGCTCAGCTGTAGATGTAGTTACCGGAAATGTCAAGTATAGCTTCATAAGTTTGTCAACTTCCAGAGCATTCCTTTATATACATGGCTTTCATTCATAGCTTGGACAATAGTACAAATGTTTGATAACTTTATTTACACTCTAAGAACTTGTCTTGATGACATCTGGGAGCATAGATAACTGTATCTTTAGCCTTTCTATGTGAAAGTCCAGCTTTAGATATGTTTCCAACTCCCACTGATTGATGATTGGTTGCTTTCATTGACATATTCAATGAGACTTGTTTCAATATTGTTGATGATCCTCATGTCTTCTTGGATAAACCTCCTTTCGACCTCACCAGCCCGCTAGTTCACACACTTCAAAATACATATGACGATGTCTATCTCTTTGGTTTTTGTATGCATGAGGACTTGAACCATCATCAAATTGCTTAGGCCTCTTCCTTTGACGGGAGAGAGTTGGTTGTGTCGTTAGACTGCCACTGTCAGATACTATGGCATTGTAAAAAAGCATCAAACTTTGCTTCACTTCTTAGGGACCGTAGATGCGCAGTAAAAAAGCTCAGCACCATGAACTGCCTCTTGAACACTGATATCTGTTGCCTGTAAATTAATCGATAATTGCTCTGCAGATGAGAATATTAAGTTTGAGGCCAAAAAACATATCAAAATCTTCCATTTTTAGGGCCATTCCACTGGCCTTAGCCGCATATTCATCATGCCCGTGACTGATTTCCTCTAATGCACTCTGAATAATGCTATAGTTCCTCAATATGCTTGCGATTGATGTATGCCGCACTGTCCATCGTGTTGGACACAACATTCTCAAATTCGGTGTCACCTCACCTGTGTTTATACTCACTTCCTTTCTTAAGCTGTTAAACAAGGTAAGCCTCTTAGGGAGAACTTGAATAGTTGTGCTAGGTCATAAATGAAACTCATGACATCTCTTATCAGCTCACAATTGTTTGTTAATCTTTAAGACAAAGATTCAAACTATGCGTCAGACAATGAACATAGAGTGCCTGAGGAACTTCCTTTTTAAAGAGTGCCTGAACTCCTTTTCTAATGCCACTCATGTTGGCTGCCCCGTCATAGGCCTGCCCTCAACATTGATTGATTTGGCAGTGAACACCTGATTAAGATATCTTTCTCCGCTTGAAAAATTTTCTGCCAGAGTGTGTTGGCAGTTGAAGAAGGCGTTGTAATTGTGTGTTCATTAATACAATAGCAGTTGTCTACCCACCTTACTGAGACTGACATTTGTTCATTATGAGCTATATCTGTAGCTTCATCTACAATTATTGAATACCGTAAAGAAGTACAAACTTCAGCTAAAATTTTGCGCAAAACACACTGGCCCATAGAAGTGATTACTTCATTTATAATTTCTGGAGAAATGTACTGCTTTTTCTCTAGCCAAGAAATCATCTCTGGCTATCCTTTGCCTGCAGTAGAAGTAGCTGATAGAGATTACCACTAAAAGCTTCTACATCCTCTTTATGGCCACGAAAAGGTAGTCCTTGCCTTGCAAGAAACTGAACAGCATGGAGAAGTTTAATGAGCATTAATTGATGGTGCTTTTGGTCACTGCTGAGCTGAGCATCTATGCCAACACATTTATTCTTAGCCGTTAGCTTTAGAATAGAATCTTTATGCATACTACTTGATTCATGTATTTCGAACTGAGCTAAGAGCCTTCATCCAGTTTGAGAAGCCGCCATCAACAAATGCTATCTGTTTATATTTAGTGTTCAGCAAGCCTTGCTCTTTAGCAGTTAGACAAGTCAAACAACATATTCTGTATTTTGAAGTACACACACTAATCCAAGGATGTAGCTCATACCATCTACTTTGAATCATTCTTCAATGGGACTTTGCTTTAGATTCACTGTTATACAACATGGTCGTCTTTGATTGGCTTAGCTCCAGCAGATGATAAGGTATACTTACATTAGAACAACATTGGTACTCGCATGCATCAGCCTCTGCTTCATTGTCTGTGTCTGTGTGGTTATCGGACAAGTCTTGTTCTCTATCAACTGAATTAATTTCATCAGATTCTTCCGTATCATTGGAGATGAGAAAAATTGATTAATTCTTCTCTGAAAGTCAGCCATACTCACAATGTGGAATATCTAATTTAGCACAATGGCAAAATATTAAAATAGTGCTATTCCGCACATTAGTGCACACTGATGCTAAAACTGTAGATACGAGATGAGTATGACTTTGCTGGCTGGTAAGCATAGCTAGGCGTTAACCTACGTACTTATTATTAGTTATAGATCCTTCATCTGCTGTTAGTAATAGTTGCATGTCATTGTGTGTGAGTGCTGTACGTGACTAGGGCAAACCGCGACCAAAAAAGTGGGGGGGGGGGGCCTGGCCCCTGTGGCCCCACCTGTTCCTATGCCCCTGGTTCTATTGCTTGAGAATCATCTTTGAGCAGTTCCATAGCTTCAGTCTTCAAAGTTAACAATAATAAAGTCTCTTACAACAACAGAAGCAACATCAAATAATTTTAGGACAATTTTTATTACTATTATATTCTTGTTGCAAATTTTGGTGTTCTCTTAAGTATTATTGTATTATAAATAATTCTCTTATGCAACAAACAAGACAGTTAGTTAGGATACAACAACATTTGATCACCAAAATTACAGTTAATTAAAATCATCAACTTTGCCCTCCTCCCAGACCTTATTTGTTAGCAAGCATTCCAACATTATCAATGTTTTAATTGTAATCTTCATTTGTAACACCTGTTCATACTACCAGTATGTTTTGTCAATGACAACTATCCCAGACATATGAAGATAACTATTTTTATTTTTCATTGACAAGTATTCCATCATGATCAATGTTCTAATTGTAGTCTCCATTTATAACACCTGTTATTACTACCAATTTATTTTGTCAATGACAACTATCTCAGACATATGAAGATAACTAGAATAACGTTATAGCGTCTTCTTAATAGAGTATGCAACATTGTACTAACTGATAGATATATAAGAACAGATGTTTCAAAACCTTTATCAAATACACTCAAACATTAATTCTAAAACAAAGAGTATACTATATCCATGTATTATAGTATTATATAATATTGTAATATACAAAACAAAACAATCTTAGAATTAATTTTGCACTTCTAACCTAGTAATAATGTCATTTATATGACTTCACTTTGCTAATATTTTAAAATATTTAGAACTAAGATCAAACTAATTTAAATCATTAACATTAACAATGTCGACAACTACAGTCAACAGTGTCAGTTGTAGTATTTCAACATAGTAGTAGCTTGTGGATTAAGTTGTAGGTCAATCGTTTGTGCAGGTAAAGAAAATGGACGATTTGTTTGCCTCTGTAAAGTTACTTTGACTGGGACTCTAGCAGTGATTGTAATTTCTGCATCTAACGTAATCTTTTCTTCCGTTTGTTGATGTTCTGGCTGAGGTAGCAAATTAATTTCAGCTGCTATTTCTACTTCTACAGAATTTTGTTGTATTTCTATATCTGCTTCTTGTGATGGACACTCCAGAGGTAGAGGTAGAGACATACTGGTACATCTAAATATTTGATATATTCAATACTCTCTTATAAAACATAAATCTTTTTGAGATTCCATTAGTCTGAATTCTCATTTCTCAGTGAAATAGAGTGAAATGGAAACCATTAACATCATTATGGAAACATAGAACATCCTGTCTACTTTATGAACATGAACTTTAAGGATTGCTTGTACAAGAGAGCCAGAACTGTATGTTATTTTTAGCAGACAGTATTGTGTTGGTAGTACCTAATTTACATCATTGTACAAAAAGCTTGATAGCTTTGTTAATAGCTTTGTTAGTATGTACACTCAGCTAGCCTGGCTGTCGTATAAAGTTCATATTATTTTCTTGTTTTGCCTGGTTTTGTTATCATCCTCTAAGCCGCGCCCTTTTACTTTAAAATCAACTTTGCCCTCCTCCCAGACCTTATTTTGTTGGCAAGCATTCCAACATTATCAATGTTTTAATTGTAATCTTCATTTGTAACACCTGTTCATACTACCAGTATGTTTTGTCAATGACAACTATCCCAGACATATGAAGATAACTATTTTTATTTTTCATTGACAAGTATTCCATCATGATCAATGTTCTAATTGTAGTCTCCATTTATAACACCTGTTATTACTACCAATTTATTTTGTCAATGACAACTATCTCAGACATATGAAGATAACTAGAATAACGTTATAGCGTCTTCTTAATAGAGTATGCAACATTGTACTAACTGATAGATATATAAGAACAGATGTTTCAAAACCTTTATCAAATACACTCAAACATTAATTCTAAAACAAAGAGTATACTATATCCATGTATTATAGTATTATATAATATTGTAATATACAAAACAAAACAATCTTAGAATTAATTTTGCACTTCTAACCTAGTAATAATGTCATTTATATGACTTCACTTTGCTAATATTTTAAAATATTTAGAACTAAGATCAAACTAATTTAAATCATTAACATTAACAATGTCGACAACTACAGTCAACAGTGTCAGTTGTAGTATTTCAACATAGTAGTAGCTTGTGGATTAAGTTGTAGGTCAATCGTTTGTGCAGGTAAAGAAAATGGACGATTTGTTTGCCTCTGTAAAGTTACTTTGACTGGGACTCTAGCAGTGATTGTAATTTCTGCATCTAACGTAATCTTTTCTTCCGTTTGTTGATGTTCTGGCTGAGGTAGCAAATTAATTTCAGCTGCTATTTCTACTTCTACAGAATTTTGTTGTATTTCTATATCTGCTTCTTGTGATGGACACTCCAGAGGTAGAGGTAGAGACATACTGGTACATCTAAATATTTGATATATTCAATACTCTCTTATAAAACATAAATCTTTTTGAGATTCCATTAGTCTGAATTCTCATTTCTCAGTGAAATAGAGTGAAATGGAAACCATTAACATCATTATGGAAACATAGAACATCCTGTCTACTTTATGAACATGAACTTTAAGGATTGCTTGTACAAGAGAGCCAGAACTGTATGTTATTTTTAGCAGACAGTATTGTGTTGGTAGTACCTAATTTACATCATTGTACAAAAAGCTTGATAGCTTTGTTAATAGCTTTGTTAGTATGTACACTCAGCTAGCCTGGCTGTCGTATAAAGTTCATATTATTTTCTTGTTTTGCCTGGTTTTGTTATCATCCTCTAAGCCGCGCCCTTTTACTTTAAATCAACTTTACCCTCCTCCCAGACCTTATTTTGTTAGCAAGCATTCCAACATTATCAATGTTTTAATTGTAATCTTCATTTGTAACACCTGTTCATACTACCAGTATGTTTTTTGTCAATGACAACTATCCCAGACATATGAAGATAACTATTTTTATTTTTCATTGACAAGTATTCCATCATGATCAATGTTCTAATTGTAGTCTCCATTTATAACACCTGTTATTACTACCAATTTATTTTGTCAATGACAACTATCTCAGACATATGAAGATAACTAGAATAACGTTATAGCGTCTTCTTAATAGAGTATGCAACATTGTACTAACTGATAGATATATAAGAACAAATGTTTCAAAACCTTTATCAAATACACTCAAACATTAATTCTAAAACAAAGAGTATACTATATCCATGTATTATAGTATTATATAATATTGTAATATACAAAACAAAACAATCTTAGAATTAATTTTGCACTTCTAACCTAATAATAATGTCATTTATATGACTTCACTTTGCTAATATTTTAAAATATTTAGAACTAAGATCAAACTAATTTAAATCATTAACATTAACAATGTCGACAACTACAGTCAACAGTGTCAGTTGTAGTATTTCAACATAGTAGTAGCTTGTGGATTAAGTTGTAGGTCAATCGTTTGTGCAGGTAAAGAAAATGGACGATTTGTTTGCCTCTGTAAAGTTACTTTGACTGGGACTCTAGCAGTGATTGTAATTTCTGCATCTAACGTAATCTTTTCTTCCGTTTGTTGATGTTCTGGCTGAGGTGGCAAATTAATTTCAGCTGCTATTTCTACTTCTACAGAATTTTGTTGTATTTCTATATCTGCTTCTTGTGATGGACACTCCAGAGGTAGAGGTAGAGACATACTGGTACATCTAAATATTTAATATATAATCTGTAAAGTTATGGTTTTATTAGCTTACCTTTCTTGTCCAAGGCAAAAAGTTACATACAGAGGATAGCCAATTGATTTACCATGATTCTTTTTACCAGGTGCTAGAGTTGGATTAGCTAATCTAATGTCTTTAACAATTGTACAATAATGGCAGATTAACATTTCTTCTAATTTCAAAGCATACTCTTCCTGGTGGGAAAACTGAGCTGGTGTTATTGTCCTTGTTACTACTGTCAAGACTACTAGCCCATCTCGACCATGAGGACTTTTACTGTGGCTACCCCATCGAGATATTATTCCCTCTTTTTTCCATGTATCAGGATTCATTGGATCAAATTCTCTTCTATTCTTTGCTTTATGAACATAGGTTTTACCAATATAGAACAGTTCTACTGCACGATTAGTTTGAGTTTCAATGTTACTAAACAGATCATTTATCACGTCAAGAATTGCTTTTTTGTGATTTTCTGGATCATTTGGAGACACTTTTCTTAAGTCTCGCATATATCCTGGATCACAGACATATTTTCTTTCTCCTCCTTCTCTTTGTATTTCATTACACAGCCAATCTAAAGTTTGAGCTCCTCTAGAAGTTGCAGATGAAGCCACACTCATTTTGTCAGATGCCATGTTTAGAAGTGAAGTAGCAGCACCTAGTTTACTGCATCAATGATATTGTAACTATTGTAGTGGTTATTTAAACTATGTGGATTGGGTGTTACCTGGGAGTATCCCACAATAGAATTCATCCATTTATCATCTAATTATATATTAATTGCAGGGATGTACTCTACATAATAAATTAAGTTACAGTGGATAACAATTAAATAGTCTTGTACAGTACCCCTCCCAACATAACATAAGTGTATTACATCATAATGACTTCATATATAATTGACATTATCAAATCAAGAAAAATCAGATCAACAAGTGTAAAATCAACTCTTCAATCAAATCAACTCTGTATTTGACCCATCAAATTGGACTCATGGCACATTTCATGTATAGCTTCAACAATACAAACCACTTTTTCAATGGATAGGCGTGGTTTATTGTAAATATATTTATTATTCACGCAAACTGAGACAATATCTTAAAATTATAAGTTATAAAATTGAATTGCAAATCAATCAATTACTGTTATGTTAGACATGTAATCTCTTTAGTATAAGGGTTTCTGATAATATTATGTCATGAAGTTATAATTAATGTTAAAAGAGTTTGAGGAAATGACTTTGGCATTTTGAGTAAGCTTTTTGACAGATGACCCAAAAGATTGAGGTGAGAGAGGGAAACAATCAAAAATTGTTTCTTTAGATGGCGTAGAAGTGAAAAGGTGCTATTACACAGCTTTCTATAAGCAGACCATAGAGAAGTATAATCAGTTCGTTTCGCTCTTGCAAATAAGTGGTTGCATTTCTTGATCTTGGATAAAAAAGCTATTGTTAATCCAAGGAGGATGTGTGTTGTGGGATAACTGACTTAGTGGGAATGTTCTGTTCATAATATTAAGAAAAACATCTTTGAATATGGACCAGCTATAATTAACATCAGATTATTCTAGTGATTTGTTTTAAATGCTAATAGTCAAAATAGTGAAGTCCTTAATTTAAATTACAGCGTCTTGTGTTAGCCATCATTTGTCAAACCGAGTCATATCTGTTTTATGTCTATAGTCTTCTCCATTTTCACGTGTATTATCTCTCAACAGTGGTCAACTCTGACATACAACAATGTTAGTATAGCTGTTGACTGAAAATAGTCTTTAGTATTCAGCTTACTAGAGCTCTTCTGCCAGATTTGTACTGATACAAGTTATTATGACATCTGGCTCCTTACTTCTTGTAAATGTTGTTTGTCATGTTAAGTGGTTAAACAGTTTTTTTCTACTTAGCATGCTCTGCATGTCAGTTAGTCCTAAGTTAATACCATATATTATATAATGTGTGTCCATTTCAATCAATTTGTTGTATTCAACTTTTGAGAGTGACCAATAAGATTTTCCCACATACTACTAACTGCTGGCACACATAGCAACCAATAAATATTATTACTTTACTATGAGCACTTTGAAGTTCTCCATGACTGATCAATGCTTCTAAGTTCTATTACTTGAGAAAACATCTTTGAGCAAGTCCATAGCTTCAGTCTTCAAAGTTAGCAATAATAAAGTCCCTTACAACAACAGTAACACCATTAAAATAATCTTAGGACAATTTTTACTATTAGTATACTTCTTGTTGTAAAATTAAATAAAATGCACTTCTAATCTAGTAACAACATTTATATTAACTTTACTTGGCAAATGTTTAACATTTATGTGACTTTGCTTTGCAAATGTTTTACAATATTCAAAACTGAGCTCAAACTAATTTAAATTATTAATTAATATAACTAACTACAGTCAACATGTCAATTGTAGTATTTCAACATAGTAGTAGCTTGTGTATTAAGTTGTAGGTCAATCGTTTGTGCAGATAAAGAAAATGGACAATCTGTTTGCCTCTGTAAAGTTACTTTGACTGGGACTCTAGCAGTGATTGTAATTTCTGCATGTAACGTAATCTTTTCTACCATTTGTTGATGTTCTGGCTGAGGTGGCAAATTAATTTCAGCTACTATTTCTGCTTCTACAGAATTTTGTTGTATTTCTATATCTGCTTCTTGTGATGGACAGTCCAGAGGTAATGGTAGGGTAGAGGTATACTGGTACATCTAAATATTTGATATTTAATCTGTATAGTTATGATTTTATTAGCTTACCTTTCTTGTCCAAGGCTGAAAGTCACATACAGAGGATAGCCAATTGAATTATTATGATCTTTTTTACCATGTCCTAGAGTTGGATTCGAGTGTCTTCAACAATTGTACGATAATGGTAGGTTAACATTTCTTCCAATCTCAAAGCATACTCTTCCTGTTTGTCCTGTTTGTCCTGTTTGGAAAACCTTGTAACTACTGTCAAGACCACTAGTCATCTCGACCATGAGAACTTTTACTGTGGCTACCCCATCTAGATATTATTCCCCTCTTTTTTCCATGTATCAGGATTCATTGGATCAAACTCTCTTCTGTTCTTTGCTTTATGAACATAGGTTTACCAATATAGAACAGTTCTACTGCACGTTTAGTTTGAGTTTCAATGTAACTAAACAGTTATTTATCATGTCAAGAATTGCTTTTTTTGTGATTTTTTTGATCATTTGGAGACACTTTTCTTAAGTCTCGCATATATCCTGGATCACAGACATATTTTCTTTCTCCTCCTTCTCTTTGTATTTCATTACACAGCCATATAAAGTTTGAGCTCCTCTAGTAGTTGTAGATGAAGCCACACTCGTCATGTCAGATGCCATGTTTAGAAGTGAAGTAGCAGTACCTAGTTTACTGCAACAATGACACTGTAACTATTGTAGTGATTGTTTAAACTATGTAGATTGGGTGTTACCTGGGAGTATCCCACAATAGAATTCATCCATTTATCATCTAATTATATATTAATTGCAGGAATGTACTCTAAACAATAAATTAAGTTACAGTGGATAACAATTGAATAGTGTTGTACAGTACCCCTCCCAACATAACATAAGTGTATTACATCATAATGACTTCATATATAATTGACATTATCAAATCAAGAAAAATCAGATCAACAAGTGTAAAATCAACTCTTCAATCAAATCAACTCTGTATTTGACCCATCAAATTGCACTCATGGCACATTTCATGTATAGCTTCAACAATACAAACCACTTTTTCAATGGATAGGCGTGGTTTATTGTAAATATATTTATTATTCACGCAAACTGAGACAATATCTTAAAATTATAAGTTATAAAGTTGAATTGCAAATCAATCAATTACTGTTATGTTAGACATGTAGTCTCTTTAGCAAAAGTATTAACAGATACCAAAATTAATAAGGTTGTTTACAGAAGTCAGACTCTACTCTCAATACTTTGTTAGTTTTAGTTCCATCAGCAGAGATTTATTAGCAGTCTTAATGATACCACGATCTTTGTGATAGCATTTCCAAATTGCTTGATGGCCCCAGGAAAGTACTGCTATATATTGGTGGCCCATCCCAAGTTCTATAATACCTTGATGACCCTAGCCAAACACTGCTATATCTTGATGGCCCATCCCAAGTTGTTAAAGTCATTTCAGGCAAAGATCTTAGTGTCTGAATTGAAGCCACTTCTTGATATATTATATCTGATGATGGCTGTACTTGCTGAGATCTTGCAGAGAGAGGAGGAGGTCTGAAAATTATAATGAAGAGCATGAAACATTTTTTGTAAATGAAGTTACTTACCCAAGAGTGAAAGTAACATACAGAGCATAACCAATTGATTTACCACCATCCTTTCTTCCAGATAGTGAAGTGGTATTAGCTAACCGTGTGTCTGTCCAGTAATAGTCGATTATCATTTTTTCCAGTTCTAAGGTATATTCTTCATAGTGTGTATCAACTTCTCTTGTTATAACTGTTAGAACAACCATTCCATCTAGACCATGATCACTCTCTTTATGTGAATGCCATCTTGATGATATTCCTGTTTTTAATCCATGTATCAGGATCCATTGAATCAAAATAGTTTCCATACACTTTGTCTTGGATATATGTTTTTCCAATATAAAAACAATTTATTGTTCTATTTGTTGCCTCTCAATGTATTGAAACATCTTTTTTATCAATTGGATGATCTTTTTCTTGTGTTTTTCCAGATCATTTGGATATACTTCTGATAGATTCACCATCCATTTTGGATCACAGATATATTTCCTTTCTCCTCTAATTCTCAATAATTCATCACAGAGCCAGTCTAAAGTTTGAACTTCACTCATTGTTGCTATTGACTTTTTGATACTGTGTCAATAATCTGGATTTTAAATAGCAGTGTGTGCGTCTTGCTAATGGGGAACTACCTGGGATAGCCTCAATTTATTTGTAGTGGGATGCAAGTCCATTTATGGAGTTGCTGAATCAGCTAATTGACATATTGCATCACATGTAATGTAACATAATGCACGTTGTGCATTATTTTATCTCTCATAAAATATCAAGTCTGTTTACATTCATTGATCTTCAGTACTTTGTATAGTGTACATTTATTCATTGCATACAACAATAGAATACATATACATAACACATGGGCCTAAGCCATTATAGTATCATCTATATATCAGGCAGTTATAAAATCAAATCCAGTTATTCTCAGTAGATTTTTGCATTTGCAATTTATGCAAGAAGAGAAAAATATAACTTGACATGAGAGAATGTTTTATGACTATTCTAGTGGTTGTTTAAATGCTAACAATCAAAGAAAATCTTAAAGATCTTAATTTAAGATCACATATATTGTCTCTCAACTGTGGTCAACTCTGACATATAACAATTAACAATGTTAATAATAGCTATGGACTGAAAATCATCTTTTAGTATTCAGCTTACTAGGGCTCTTCTTGCCAGATTTGTAATGATATTTAGCAGTAGAGGCCACTGTTACAAGTTATTATGACATCTGGTTCCTGGTTTCTTCTAAATATGTTTGTGTTTGTTATGTTAAGTGGTTAAACAGTTCCTACAGACCACATTTTATATAATGTGTATCCATTTCGATCATTTTGTTGTATTCAACTTTTGAGAATGACAAATAAAATTATCTCGCATATTTTAACTGCTGGTCCACATAGGAACCAATAAAATATTATGACTTCTACTACAAGCAATTTGAATTTGGCAATAGCAACCAATAAATATTATTACTTTACTATGAGCACTTTGAAGTTGGCATGACTGATCATGTTTCTAAGTTCTATTACTTGAGAAAACATCTTTGAGCAAGTCCATAGCTTCAGTCTTCAAAGTTAGCAATAATAAAGTCCCTTACAACAACAGCAACACCATTAAAATAATCTTAGGACAATTTTTACTCTATTATTATATTCTTGTTGCGAAATTAAATAAAATGTACTTCTAATCATTTATATGACTTTGCTTGGCAAATGTTTAACATTTATATGACTTTGCTTGGCAAACGTTTAACAATATTCAAACTGAGCTCAAACTAATTTAAATTATATTAATATAACTAACTACAGTCAACCATGTCAATTGTAGTATTTCATCATAGTAGTAACTTGTTGATTAAGTTGTAGGTCAATCATTTGTTTGTGTTTGTGTTTGGCCAATTTATTTGGAACAGTTACTTTGACTAGGATTCTAGCAATGATTGCAATTTCTGTATCTATTATAAATTCCTTCTACCATTTGGTGATGTGCTGGCTGAGGTAGCAAGTTAATTTCAGCTGCTTATTTCTGCTTCTAAAGGATTTTGTTTTATTCTTTATTTTCTTCTTGTAACAGAAATATTACCAATTGTAGTATAATCATCAACTCTCTTCCCACATCTTTATGTGTTTTATTAACAAGTATTCCATCTTGATCAGTGTTCTAATTATAGTTTTCATTTATAACACCTCTTAATACTGCCAGTTTATTTTGACATGAAACTATCCCAGACAATGAAGATAACTAGAACAACTTTATAATTAATTAGTTTTTGTGCAGTACTCCTCCCAACCATTGACGTAGCCAGGCAATTAGGTTTGGGTAGGTATGGGACAGGTGTGCCAGAAATTTATCTTATTAATTATTCATGATAGGCGTGATAGACAATATTAATGTTAATGTTAGTTTTACGCATCTGCACTCAATGCAAATTTATAGTAAGTTCATAAAAACAAAATAGGTAACTATTTGAAGCAAATCCTTCTATTTTTGTGATGGGATGCAAATTTGTCTAATACATTGTCCATGCACAAATTGGTTGCCAAGTCCTTCTCTACAGATAAAATTGTTAGTTGCTTAACTTTCTTCACTGATGGTCATTCGTTAAGAAGAGTTAATTCTCTTTAAGGATAAAATGACCTTTCATTTGTGCTGTGCTAACTCCTCGAGTCAGCGAAATTTGTAGCAACTTGATTACCTCAGGAAAGGTCCTTTAATAGGAGAAGTTCTCTTATAGGACCAGCTTGGCTTGATAGTCAAACTTTCTTTGCTTGAATTAACTCTGGTGAGACTGTCTTTGTCAAGTTCATAATGCTCTATGAATGACTGGAGTGATGTCAAGTTTAGATAAACTAGGGAGCATGCTTGAACAACCTTCATTAATGACAACTCAAATTGTTGAAGTCGTGATCTAGTTCACCCAATAAATTGTCAATAGCAGGAAAGAAATACTGACTACAATAGTCATCTTTAGTTGACAAGGACCTTCTTTGTCCCAAAGTATCTGTTATCACTGAATAATCTAGCCTGGTAAGGGGTCTGACTTATCCTTTTAAAATGGCTGGCATTTTAACAATACCATTTAGCACTAACAACAGAAGCACTTTCTTCCCAGCCATTGCTACATCTACCAATACGATATTATCAGAATTATATATATGTTGAATAACTTGGAAACTCTGTCTCCATCACCACTTGTAGTTGTTTATTGTATTCACAGTTTCAGTTTCACTATAAGCTCAATCTCACTCAAATTAGAATCAGTCTCAATACCTGGAAAAGTTTTCGGCCACAGGGGCTATGCCACTGTTCCCAACATAAATGTATATATCTCCCTATCTACTTTGCAAATAGCTACTGTTTTAATATCATTTTATTTTATTTATTTTACTACTATCCCATCTGGTCATAGGTGAATATAATATTACAATATGTATTATTAAAAAACCTGAATACAAGCTAATTTTTAGGAATTTAAAACACATGTGGATAGTTTTACATATGGTAAAGAAAATGCAAGCAAGGATCACTACTACAACACTTATATACTATCATGTGCTAGCGTAATTTCCCTATCACCTTCCATGCCAATTAGCTAAGTCATGATATCTATGAATAACTGCACAGCATCTTCTTAATAGAGCGTACAACATCGTAGTAACTGACAAGTATAAGAACAAATATTTCAAATAGTGTTTTTAATTCAAAATAAACAATCATTGGAGTTTTTTTTAAAAAGGTGATTGTTTATAGAAGCTCAGACTAACTTTAAATTGTATTAATGTCAACAATGTCACGACTATGGTTAATTATAGTATTTTGAGTTCTTGTGATTAATTTTAAGTTGTAGGTCAAACCTTTTGTACTGGTATGGAAAATGGCCGATTTGTTTGCTGTAAAATGGTTACTTTGACTGGGACTCTAGCAACAATTGCAATTTCTGCATCTAAAGTAATCTCTTCTACCATTTGTTGATGTTCTGGCTGAGGTAGCAAATTAATTTCAGCTGCTATTTCTGCTTCTACAGAATTTTGTTGTATTTCATATCTGCTTCTTGTGATGGACAGTCCAGAGGTAATGGTAGGGTTAGAGGTATACTGGTACATCTAAATATTTGATATTTAATCTGTATAGTTATGATTTATTAGCTTACCTTTCTTGTCCAAGGCAAAAAGTTACATACAGAGGATAGCCAATTGATTTACCATGATTCTTTTTACCAGGTTCTAGAGTTGGATTAGCTAAATCTAATGTCTTCAACAATTGTACGATAATGGTAGGTTAACATTTCTTCCATATCTCAAGGCATAATCTTCCTGGTGGAAAAACTGAAATGGTTTTACTTCCTTGTAACCACTGTCAAGACTACTAGTCCATCTCGACCATGAGGACTGCACTGTGGCTACCCCATTGAGATATATTCCCCTTTTTTTTCCATGTATCAGGATTCATTGGATCAAATTCTCTTCTATTCTTTGCTTTCTGACAATAGGTTTTACCAATATAGAACAGTTCTACTGCATGATTAGTTTTGACTTTCAATATAAATGAACAGAGCATTTATCAACCTAAGAATTGCTTTTTGTGATTTTCTGGATCATTTGGAGACACTTCTTTTAAGTCTACCATATATCCTGGATCACACAGACATATTTCTTTCTCCTCCTTCTCATTTGTATTTCCATTACACAGCCAATATAAAGTTTGAGCTCCTCTAGTAGATACAGATGAAGCCACACTCATCATGTCAGATGCCAGTTTAAGAGCAACAGCACTTTGTTTACTGTATATAAGTTCATCATCATCATCAAATAATCTTAGGAAACTTTTTAATACTATTATATTCTTGTTGCAAAATGTTTTGGTGCTCTCTTAAGTATTATTATTTTTAAAGTAAATCTCTTATGCACAAACAAGACAGTTAGTTAGAATACAACAACATGAGATAGCAAAAAATTACAGTTAATTAAAATCATCAACTTTGCTCTCCTCCAAGATTTTATGCTTCATTAATAAGCCTTCCATCAATATTCTAATTGTAATCTCATTTTGTAACATCTGAATTTCATACATCAGGTCCCTGTTTTTCACAATGAAACTATCCCAGACATATGAGACAAGTACTATCTGGAATTATTTAATCATGCACTTCTAAACCTAGTAACCAACATTATATGACTTTTCTTGGCAATGTTTGAAGTATATTGATATAACTAATGTCAACAACTACAGTCAACCATGTTCAGTTGTAGTATTTCAATATAGTAGTAGCTTGTTGATTTAGTTGTAGTTCAATTGTTTGTGCAGGTAAAAGAAAATCTACGATCTTGTTTGCCTCTGTAAAGTTACTTTGACTGGGACTTAGCAGTGATTGTAATTTCTGCATCTAACGTAATCTTTTCTTCCGTTTGTGATGTAATGGCTGAGGTGGCAAGTTAAATTTCAGCTGCTATTTCTGCTTCTACAGAATTTTGTTGTATTTCTATATCTGCTTCTTGTACCAGAGGTAAGAGGTATTCTGGTACATTTAAACATTTGATATTTAATATGTAAGTTATGGTTTTATTAGCTTACCTTTCTTGTCCAAGGCAGAAAGTTACATACAGAGGATAGCCAATTGATTTAACCATGATTTCTTTTACCAGGTCCTAGAGTTGAATTAGCTAGTCGATGTTATTTCGAAAAAAGTGGGCTACGCTCCTCTTCTAATCTCAAAGCAATACTCTTCCTGGTGGGAAAAGGGAAGTTGTGTTTACTTCCCTTGTAACTACTGTCAAGACTACTAGTCCATCTCGACCATGAGGACTGTCACTGTGCCTACCCCATCTAGATATTATTCCCTCTTTTTTCCATGTATCAGGATTCATTGGATCAAACTCTCTTCTGTTCTTTGCTTTATGAACATAGGTTTTTTCCAATATAGAACAGTTCTACTGCACGATAGTTTTGAGTTTCAATGTAACTAAACAAACTTATTTATCATGTCCAAGAATTGGCTTTTTTGTGACTTTCGGATTATGATGGATGCACTTTTCTTAGTCCACCATCCATCCTTGATCCACAGACATATTTTCTTTCTCCTCCTTCTCTTTGTATTTCATTACACAGCCAATATAAATTTGAGCTCCTCTAGTAGATACAGATGAAGCCACACTCATCATGTCAGATGCCCATGTTTAAGAGCAACAGCACTTTGTTTACTGTATATAATTTGCTGAGGCGTATTTCTCATCTTAAATAGATTCATAGCCCTAATTAAATATTATTAATTGCAGGGGTGTACTCTGTCTTCACAATATATTAAGTTACAATGAATAACAATAACTAATGTTGTAAAGTACCCTCCCAACTTAACATTAGTATATTACATCATAATGACTTCATATGATAATGATGTTTGTGTCAATTATTGTACTTTGTGTCAAAACGTTATTAATAAGTCATATTAATTTTATGCAGACAAAAAATAAAGTTATATCTATTACAGTATTAACCTGTTTAAATTATTAATACTAATATTTATATGTACTTAAATTTTATATAAGATAATGCCTTAAACCTAATATTAGATATTAGGTATTTTATCAATACTATACTAATCACTGAAATTCTGTGTGCGCCAGAATTTTTATTCATGAATAAAATTAATTGAAAATGGACTTGACTTAGAAAAATTGCAAAAATTGTTATACATTAAATCTAATACAATTAATATTATCTTTATGGTATTAGTATTACTGGGGGAGGAGGGGGTTACTCATTGTGTTTCATTTATATAACTGTAGCCCTTAATGAGAAGCTTTAGATATAATAATAAAAATTAATTTAAAAAATCAATTATTTGCATTACTATAAATATATATCAACTTTTAATAGTCAATACTTTGACAGACTGACTTTCTTCTCTTTACTTTTATTTTATATAATAGCAATAATAATGTATTTTAATTAGTAATTTATTAATGAGTTCAATATTCATATAATCCTTATAATTATCTTTATTAGGTGATATATTTGGTGGTTTGGTTCATGGTATACTCTCAGTATTACTGACTATGCTGAAAGAGATTGAGAAAATACTATGTTTCAAGTTCATCGTCATCTCAACCAGAGCTCCTATTGCTGGGGCCACCTTATTATCTAAACTAATACCTTATCACATGTCATCACCACAGACCATTCTATTGATAATAGCGCTATTGTTAGGAACACATGTTACTGATTAAGTGTGTTAATGTATGGATAGATGAGTGTTGTGTTACTATGTTGATAGATAGATGTATGCCTGTATACTGACACAGCTCATGTCAAATTAACTTTGATCATTTATCTCCATTAGCTATATATAAGGTTATAATCATCATTTTTAACTGTTTTAAGTCATAACCGTGTTTATAAACTCTATAATAATAATATTTTCATTGTCTTCTTATGTTATAGGTACCATATCGTGCCAATCTTGATTTAGAATCTTTAGACTCTATTTTCAATATATCACATAACAGTAAAGCTGCTGTTAAAGCAAATGATAAATTATGTTCTGATGCTGTCTTTGTACTGCTTATCAATGGTACGAGTACTCTTAATCAGGTCAGTTGATTATGTGCGATATACAAGTACTAGAAAGTGTTAATGTACATGTATATATATATGACAGTCATTACATGTATTACTAATCTAATACATATTGTTAGCTGTAGCTAATGTATTGAATTTCACAACCATGTGGTCATATTAAACACCATGTCTAATTTGTAGTATACATCCTGTAGTCATATTCAACACCATTCTAAACACCATGTAGTCATTATACATCATGTTTCTCATATTATACATCATATAGGTCATAGTAGGTATCATGTAGTCACATTAAACACAAGTTTTGTTTACTATAATGTTTTCTCTACTCATCAGGATGATGGTGAAGGTGACTCTCATGCACTAGTTGTAGTCCAAATTTTTAGAACAAGTCTATCATCATATACCTCAATTTAAAAACAATGTGTCTACAACACAAGAGTTTGTAGAAGCATTAGCATCTCCACATTATTCCCTCCAACATTTGTTATCACTGTCAATGAAGGAGATGATTTAGAAGATTATGAGGTATATCAACTTAAATCACTACTATTATGGCACTCTTACATTGTGATGACAGAATGTACATGTATTTGTATTTTGGAAACAATGAAGCTTATATATAGACTATATGTTTAATATAGTAAACAAATTTTGAGTTTTAATGTGTTATGTAGGGTGTAATTTTATAGTTAACATGTAAATATTGATTATTATCTCAATTTAATACAATCTGTTCTTTTTTTATTAGTTTTATCGTTCTCTCTGATGCATCCATACAACTGCAATCTCCTACATTGACCACGTCTCAAGATAAAGTAACACCTCTTTCAACTAGTACTACTGACATACGTCCCTCGTTAATGAGACAAGAATGTTTCTGGCAGTTATGAATATCATTAAATTATTAAGACTTATAGCACTAGATGGATTTAAATCGTGCTTGCCTTCACAAAAATCAGGTAACAATAGAACACAATTATTGGATATAAAGATATTATTATTATATTATTATTATTATATTATTATTATATTATTATTATTATTTATTGTACATGTATTTACTGACTACAAGTGGTGTTATGTTTTCTATTGCATTGAATAGGTATAGTCTGACATGCTACATTTATTTTAACTCCGGGGGGTATCTTATCCACAGCAGTAACTTATTATCAAAAAATTTAGGACTATTAAAATGATCTTCTGATTTGTTTTTAAATTTCATTTTTATAATTTTCATTGTTGTGACAGACTATTGTTCAAAGGTTTTTATCCTAACAACAATCATGTACTTATAAAGGAATAACTGTCATTGCTGTAATTACACATAACTCCATATAATGTGAAACTGTAGTGTTTTCACTGTTTAAATATGCCTCATATCCTGGAAATTGAATAAATAGAATATTTTTATATCATTTTCCAAACTTTTGACATTCTTTAACTTAATCACAACACATGTTTTTAATACTCTAATGTTATTTTATCAAGTAAATTCCAACTATTTCACTTAAACATATTCACTGTATAATTTTAATTTTTTTTCCTCTATCAGGTACACTTCATGAATGCCCCTTACTTGAGATAGTACTAGAGGCTGCACCAGCTACCAGTCCAGATATATGAAGACTTATCAAACAATATATATTACAAGCTATAATGAAACATTTAGAAGCTTGCAAATGAAGACATCACCGTGACATTAACGAGATATTGGAGGTCAATTAACAAAGACTGCTATCGGACTATCTGTATTCTGTACACGACTTGTTGACAAATTATGGAGGGGTATTATTGTAAACCTTGTGATGCTCTCTACTCCTTTCTCAAAAATCTAGTAGAACAGGGTATTGCTCGTCCGAAGCTTCTCCCACTTACTGAGTTACAGAATGCACTTAATCGTGTTGTACTTTATCAACTCTCAACTGTACCAGAAAATGAACATGAACAAAAGGAACTTGTTGACACATGGTGTCTCCTCTCTAGCCATTCCCATGTCATATTTGATGAAACTAACCATCAAGAATTGTTTTCTATCAATGTCTTCTGTATCGTTTATTACAGCTAGTTTTTACCGAACATACTCCTGTTGAAATTGCATTAGAGAGTGGTCGTCAAAGTCCAACATATCCTCCATCTCTTAGTTCAGATTCTGAACAGACCAGTAGCAATAATAAATCCAGATCTAGTCGTCATTTTAAAGGTTATGTGCCAATAATGTCATCTAGTTTGTTAAAGAGTGGAGCAAATCGTCTCTGGAGTAAAATGTTAGAACACAAACGAAGAGATTCTGGAGTCAATTTTAAGTATACACTTCCTGTCCCAGCTTCTCGTAGTACACTAGCCCCTCCCCTCACAGCACAATCACCTGCTACATTACTTGGTACTACAGGAGATCTAGGTGCTTCACTACAGGTTACTTAATATATAGCATTACTAAACTTCATTAAATAAACATATAGTTATTTATATGTGTAGCATGGCTCTTGATTGCTCTCTTGTAATATATAGATTATACTGATACATAATAATGTCTGGTTAACATTTTGTAGGTCTCCATAGGCAATGCTGCTCACACAAAACTACAAATTGTAAAGATTTCCTTAAAGATGGAACCCTTGAGAAGATATGGAAAGATTATCAGGTTGCAGAACAGAGTCATCCATCTATACCAGAGGCTCTCAAGACACCCGAGAAAGGTCTAATACGTACCTTGTTAAGAGGAAGGTCTCTAAAATTAGTGGACGTGACCCTAATCTTGTAGCTGAAGAGTATGTCAGTTGGCAACAACCTCAGTTGATAGTGGCAGCACACAGTTTGAAGATGCTCTCCAGAGAAAATATCAGAGGGTAAACTGTATACTATTAATATGTTTAATAATTGATATCTTTATAATGTAATTATCAAGTAGTAGATAGTAATTTTTAGTACTACTACTTACTATATTGTTTGTTTTATTCTTACAATGTAATTACTCTCTCTTTCTCTTTAAGCATTTAGAGTATAAGCTAAGATTTACAGCTTCAGAATGGGCTAGAATAGAACATGAGTTAACAAGAGAGAGGGGACTTTGGGGACCAGAGAAACCTTCCTTTCTTGACAAGTGGATGTTAGATTCAGTAGAGGGTAAGTAAATGTACATATGCTACTTTATGCTAACATATGAATCATGAATATACATACAAACTATGTGTCTATATTATATATGCATACATACTATGTGTCTATATTGTGTGTGTGTGTGTGTTACTATAAAGTTAATGTTTTCTACATGTAGGTCCAAGTCGTATGAGGAAGCGTTTGTGTCGTAACTATCTCTTTTATGAGCATTATAATTTTGATCCACATACAGAAAACTTGAAGGTATGTAATGATATCTCATATTTGACATTCTCTATATACTCTGTAATAATCTTGTAATTACTTGATACATAACAATACAACATATAGTATATAATTATATATGTGTGTGTGTATGTAAGTATGTAGTACTATTTTAGTATGTAGTACTATTTAGTATGTAGTACTATTTAGTATGGTATGTACTATTTAGTATGTAGTACTATTTAGTATGTATGTACTATTTAGTATGTAGTACTATTTAGTATGTAGTACTATTTACTATTTAGTATGTATGTACTATTTGCATATTCTTTCGTCTTAGGTTTGTAAACATCAAAATCCCAGCAGTTATCACACACCTCTGTATCTAGCTCGTTGCTCTATTTTTTTCTGATTCATCACTTTTGTCTCTACCTTTTCCTTTCCCTCCATCTCATGTTGCCTTGACAACACCACGTGCACGTGTAAAACTCACAAATACCAGTACCAAAAAATGGGAGACTATCTAGGTTAGTATATTAATGACTGCTATACAACTGATCTATCAGTAATCAACACACATCACTTGATGTTTTGTTGTTAAAAAAGAAAACATTATTAACATAATTAAAAAATGTGCCACATATAGTTTAAATTATTATCAAAAATTGAACTTGTATAGAAAACTGTTAAATTAATTTAGTGAGGTTTACATAATGTATACATGTCAGGGCTGGTATCAAGTGAAATAAAATATAATTAATTACAATTACAATTATTCCTTGATATTCTACTTGTAATTACAAATACAATATCATTACTGCTTGATAATTTCATTAACTTTAATAATGTTATTTTTCAATTTAACTTAATATCTACATACAATGTCATACATTAAAGTTTGGTTCATTTTATAGTGATAACCAACAAATATATTGTTATTATAATTACAATAATAGTCACACCCATTACAATTACTGATATCTGGTAGTATTCAATTACAAATACAATTACAATGAAAATGTAATTACCAATTACAATATAATTGATCACAGCCTTGATACATGTAATAAATTAGGTCTTATTAACTGTTTGTCTCTTTAGAGGATAGTACTACCAGAGCTGATATACTAAGTTCATTGGATAATGAAGATCCTGTGGCAAGAGCTCTATTTAAAATGATTGATCAAAAGGTAAGTTTATACTCAAAGCACTTATATTGCATATAACTATATATACAAATTGTTAAATTACTGATAATACTGGTATATATTGTATAACTAAGTTATCGTAATACTCGAGTATTAAGTCATACTTCTGATTTAATACCTCTCTAATTCAAACTATTGAAGTAATAATACTAATGAAGGAGATAGACTATAATAGTCACATGTCATACATTATATTACATTATTATATTACATTATATTACATTATTATATTATATATATATTACATTATATTACATTATTATATACTGTATGTCAGTAATGTGCATAATTTATAATTTATAATGATATTAGTAGGTAGCACACTGTTTCGTTGTTGAAAAATATAGTATGATGGTTTTATTATCTATTAGATTACAGAGTGCCATCAATGTGCTCGCCTGACTGGTCTAGATAGTTGTGACGGTCTATTGTTATTTGGTGTTACTAGTTTCTATGTAGTAGAGGGTATTACAATGACAAGAGATAACAATGTAGTAGATATTGAATCAGCCACTGAAGGGTAAGATCACTAATATATATTTATAGCACACAATTAGTTCATAATTAAAAGATGTCTATATCATTCAATCTTAAAATTAACACTTTCAGAGTTGACATAGTGAGTGTAAGTCCATAATATCATCTTTATATAGGAGTTATGATCCAGTTATACCTGCTCATCTACATAGTAATCTTTTACGAACTGGAGAGAATAAAACTATACAGTAAGTCAAAACTAACATTTACTTTATTCTCTGTATATGACAGGTGTACTAAATGGTCCTATGTACAAATCAGAGAGGTTCATAAGAGGAGGTACCTTCTACGTCACTGTGCTTTGGAGGTATTCTCTAACGATGGACAAAGTCTTTTTCTTATATTTCACTTACCACAAAGAGACAAAATTTACCAGAAGTGAGTAAAATATCTAGCAATGAGCTATATTACTGTTTGATAAAACATTAATACATTTCTGTGGTACTTGTTACTACGGAATTTAATTTGAGTGACTACTATAGCACTATTTCAGCTATATAAAGTAGCCATATTGCCTGCTATTATCATGCAGATATTTCCTAAATAATGCATACACTTTTAACCTGAAGACTTCTAATATGAATTACTTTGTAACACAATACTAGAGAAATTTTTTAATGAACTATATCTATAGGTTGTTCTCCCTTGCTCGTCCTTCTGATCAAGAACATCTGCTAGTTGATCCTGAGATGAACCCTGAGTCATTTTTTCCAATTTCTTCTCAGTTATTACGGGTAAAAAGAGTCTCATGCACCGTTGGGAGGTAAGTGCATGTATAGATTGTATGTATATAAACTGTATTTTAATGACTGATATGTTATGTTTTTAGAATGGAGAAATCTCTAACTTTGCCTATTTGATGCATCTCAACACATTAGCTGGACGATCCTATAATGACTTGATGCAGTATCCTGTATTTCCATGGGTATTAGCTGACTATGAGAATGCTGTAAGTAGCAATGTAATATTATGATAGATGTGTACTGACTCCCCTCTCTCTCTCTCCAGGTACTTGATCTAAATGATCCAAAGACATTTAGAGATTTTAGTCTTCCAATGGGAGCTCAGTCTACTAAAGATTGGAAATGTTTATTGAGCGGTACAAATACTTTGAAGATCCAATGGGTAATCAGTACTTCATTTTACATATACAACATGTGCATTAGATGATGCTCTACTGATATTTCTATTATAACTGCTGATGAGATATTAATATTATTCTTTATTTTCAGGTGAAGTGTCTACTCCTTACTATTATGGTACACATTATTCTTCAGCAATGTCTGTGGCTTCATTTCTTATTAGAATGGAACCCTTTACTAATTATTTTATCAAATTTACAGGTACACGTGTGAATGTTACTTATAACTAGCCTGTGTAACTATGTGTAGTTAATAATTAAAGTCTTAACATTAGGTTTAAGATTGATTGAGTTTTGATTTCTTACCTTATTTATTATTACATGTACTACAAGTACATTTATATAGGAGTTTTAAGGTAGTTTAGTCTCTGTCATTCAGAGTCAGCAACCCATGAAAATGAAATAACATTTCTGATTTTTATAATTCCCTAACTTCCTAACTTTACATACAATGTATATCTCATTAATTTTTATGATATTTACATTTAGCTATATACTAAGTACATGTACATTAATAATAAAGCAAACTTCACTAATATCCTTACTACAGTTATTAGAATGAATGATTACATATTGTATATGTCTCTTTCTTATAGGGTGGTCACTTTGACTTAGCTGATCGTATGTTTCATAGTATACCAGAAGCATGGAAATCTGCTAGTGATAGTAACATGGCTGATATTAAAGAACTTATACCAGAGTTCTTCTATCTCCCAGAATTTCTAGAAAAACACCAATCAATATGATTTAGGTAAGCATCTACTGATCTGTGTTCATATGTCTTAACATTGTAGTCTGAGTACATGTAATTTATTTGTTATTTTATTGCTATGTATGTGATATTTTATTGTTATATTTGTGTTATTTTATTGTTATATTTGTATATAGGTGTCAAACAGAATAGAGATGTACTAGGTGATGTAGTTCTACCACCTTGGGCTAAAGGAGATCCTTTAGAATTTATAAGAGTCAACAGAGAGGTAAAGATAGATAGCTTGTAATATACATACATTGTGAGGTTTGTGTTAGCAAAATTTGATATTAACTATTCTCATAATATGTACAATATATAAATGTACATAATATATATAATGACTAAAGGTACATGTTATTATTTTTACTATTTATATTTTATTGATGTGATAGGCTCTGGAGTCAGATTATGTATCTGCTCATCTTCACAAGTGGATTGATCTTATATTTGGATATAAACAGCAGGGAAAAGATGCTGAGAGGGCCCACAATGTCTTCCATCCACTCTTCTATGAAGGAACAGTTGGTATCCAATATAATCTTAATTACTTGTGGAATTGATTGTATAATTACAAACACTAACCTTATTTACAAGTACTGTAGACCACCACTGAAATAAGGAGTTACATGTAATTGTTAAAGACATTATTATTAAAAGAAGAGACCTTTTAATCATTACTTTAATTGCCTAGATATGTACATATATATGTGTAGTGTTATCAATCTTAACTTAATATATCAAGATATTGATACAATTGAAGAGCCAGTTCGTCGAAATGCTGTCATCTCTTTTATACATAACTTCGGACAAATGCCTAAACAACTCTTTAAACGACAACATCGTAGTAGAAAAGTCTTTGCTGGTACTGCATTAGGGAATCCTACTACAGATCCTTCCACAATAGGGACTCTGTTACCACAAGTATTCTTCAAGAATGTAGCTCAGTTACTACCATCCAAAGATCCTATAAAAGGTATGGACGGATTGGTTGATGGTATCATGCAGATAATGGATGGATGAATGAAGAGAATGACAGATAGATGAATGAACTAAAATATAGAGAGATGGGCAGGAATAATGTATGAGTAGATTAATGGACAGGAGGGTGACATGATGAATTGACAATCAGACTAGTTGATACAAACATGTTATGGATTAGACCTACAGGCATTTATATTTATTGTATTTGTTACTTGCTTTTAGTTATTAATGGTGAAGTTGGTACAATTATTGTCCCTCCATCTGATCGTCAATTGTTAGTTCTGGAAAAGAGGAGGATCCTATTACCAGGTCATTATCCTCGGTACTTTGCCTGGGGTTACATGGACCATAGTGCTAGAATAGCACTTGTAGAAGGAGACAAAGTAAGTCAATTATATGTACTTTAATGTAAAATTGCTGTCTACTTGTAAATAAAATTTACTTCAATAGTTCATATACAATACTGTAAAAGTGGTTTTATTTGCCGTGCTCTAATTTTCGCGACTGGAGGTTATCGTGAAATTAAAATCATCATTAATTAACTCCGTCTAAAATAAACCTCCATTTACAATAAACTCCACCTTTAATGATATTGCCACGTGGATGGTAACAGATAGATTGTCATGGAGGAATTTGTTATTTTGTCGCTCAGATGGGTCAGGTAAACTCGAGTTAGTTGGGTAACAATACTTGAGTATAGACATACCGGTAAGTAGTTCTTCTAAGTACTCTACACGTGTCACGAAATTTTTATTTCAACATAATATACGATAATTAAAGTGATTTAAATTTCGCATAAACCAAAGCTCACGAAATTAAAATCCCACGAACAATTAAAAAACGAAATATTAGCGATGTGAACTATTCCACTTTTACGGTATTTGAGACTTTTGCACAAATGTTTTATTTTCTTTCTTTCTTGTAACCCGACAGGCAGTAGCACTGCCTATGTAGGGAATACTAGGGATAACCCAGGTTGTCCAATAAATTTATATTAGTAGAAAGTGATATATATATCTCATGCAGCACTACTAATCAGAACTTCTCGATATTTCTTGTAGTGTAATAATGTAGTGGCTCTTTCTATAACAATACCTAACTAAGATAAAAGTTAACTTCTTGTTTTTCTTTCCGTTTTTATTGACTATTGGCATGCTTGACATTGAAGTCATAGTGATTAAAACTGATTATCTGCTTTTGTGAGTATAATTTGACTATTTAGAAGAGGAAGGAAGTTATTTGACAGCTTAATTTAGATCACTTCGTGCTATTCTCACAGAGCAAGACAATATTTATACTTTAGAATGCATCATTGAGATTTGTGGCATTTGCCACAAGACAATGGAAGTAATAAGAACCAAGTCTCTTTTATACTCTGAATTTGTGCATGTTACTTGGTACGTCTGGTATGTTTACTCATGACTCTTCACCTCTAAAGAAATTTCAGGATTATCATGTCATGCTGTGTACTGTAATTGTATCCTCTGTATGGCAATAAGTTGTCGTTAAAGTCCTATAAACCTTAATGATTATTTACTGGTAACATTGTTGACTTTACACTTCAGTGTCTTCCCATTCAATTTTTGGAGAGAAATGGTGTGAGATTTCTAGGCTTGTACCATGATATGCCTTAATTGACCAATCAAATTGCTCTATTTCAGATCAATATATAACTTGTATCCCTCCCGGAGACATGTACAAGTTATTATACACTTTTCCTCAAAGCTGTAAATACAGTAGCAACACCAAACAGTTTATTAGTTTTAAAAAATCTTATATATTTTTCTAATTTTTCTGACTATGTTGATAGTGATGGTTGAGCATTGAGCAATTGTTGAAATGAACATGTGACAAGTGTTTGCTTTTTTTTTTCTTTTCCTCTTTTCCATTTGTTGCATCATTGAGTATATCAGCTAGTTCCTTGATTTGTCTTCAGATATTCAATTGTAACTTCTTGTTCCATCAAGGCTGCAGTGACCAGTTCAAGACAATTAATTGCTTGTCAACTCCTTCCTGAAATAATCTGCCACTTGTAGGGAATGGTGAGATTTGAAACCTGAAATGCCTGCAGGAGTACACAATCAAGAGACAGTTTGAGAAAGAGCATTGTGGTCAACTGGAGTTTGTCCATACTAACTTTTGCCTTTATTTTTCTTTAAAGAAGTCAGATATATTGCAGGCATTTTAGCATCTGTAGGACAATGTTGTTAGCAAAAACGATAGTTCCTTGGTTATCCTCCCTAATGATAGTTGGGTTTTTTTGGTGTTGTTGCCTTAATGTCTGACAATAGTCTCCTCATCCCCAGTCATACAGCCTCTCGTGTGGCTGCAGTGAGTGCCACATACTCTGCTTCAGCAGGAGACAGTGCGACAACTGGTTCGCTTTCTGCTGAGCCAGCTGATAGCTCCTCCAGACATAACAAATAGATTCCCTGTAGTAGAATGTCGGTCGTCCATGTCCCCAGCCCAATCTATGTCTGAGAATCAAATTAGGCTGTCATCTGCTGATCTCTCGTACCTCAGGTTAATCGTTCCCTTGAGGTAACGAAGAATTCATTTTACTGCTGTCAAGTGAGCTTCAGTAGGACATTTTGATAGTGTAACTGACCTTGAAGGTACCTAGACCTGTAAACAATGCTGGATGTTGATCAGTGATCCCTTGAATAACTGTGTGTACGTGTGACAATATTCCCAGAGCTTGAATGGCAGGTAGACCAAGAAGGTTCTCTCTCAGTCCTTTCACAACATAGACTAAAACTGAACGCATGACATTCCTTTGCATGAGAGTGATGCTAATAGCTCACCCAGAACTGACAAATGTCTTTGGTCTGGACCACACAGGCTCTTCCACGATTTCCTTAGTTTCTTCAAATTAAGTTGTGTGAGAATGTTCTCAGCTAGAACAGTGACTTCAACACCAGTATCTATCTTAAAGGTGACCTCTTTCCCATCAACCATCACTTTACAGTTCCATGACTTTGATTTACTCTTAGAAACAACTGCATCCACACGAAAACCCCCTCTCCTTCCTCATCAGATTCTAAAGAGGGTGTTATTACATTGGCAACAGACCTTGAAAAACACTGGGAGTGGTAATGCCCCTTTTTCTGACAGGTATGACACACAGCATCCCTGGCAGGGCAGGTCTGTCTAGAATATGCGTCTTTGCCACAACTTGTACATTTGTGGTTAGTCCCTGACCTTTGTCTGAGGCCTCCTTTAGGTGGTATTCTGAAATGTTTTTTGTTGTCCAAACGTTTTTTTCCCCTTAATTTATCCACTCTCTTCACGTCTCCCTGACCACACTTTAGAATTTCTTGTTGCTCATGCACGGCCTCATGCTGCCTCACCATTTTCTTAGCTTTTTCCAGTGTCAAGTCCGCATATTTGCATCCGCTCTGATAACAAGCTATCACGAATACCAACCACGATTCGATCTCTGATCATTTCTTCTTTCATGGCTCCAAAATTGCAGTTCTCTGTTAGACCATACAAACTGGTGATAAGTTGCTCAACAGACTCCCCCTCACTCTGACTACCCTGATTAAATCTGGCACACTCAAAAATAGTGTTTCTTCTAACCTGGAAGAAGGCATCAAATTTAGTAAGGACTGCCATGTACAATTCCCGGTCATCCTCAGAGATGTTAGTAGAAGTAAGGGTACCTTCAGCATCTTTGCCCATACAATATAATAGTGTGCTGACCTGTCTCTCGTCAGATTTGCCGAGAGATCAGAGGCTAGTCTATATTGGTTGATCCTCTTTTTGGTTCTCTTGTTCTTCAAGTTGTAGTTGTTCTGGTTGCTCAGAGTCTGTAGGCAGAGCCCCACATACATCACTATGCACACGCTGTAGTCTCCTCGTCGAACTGATTTCTTCCCACTGACTTGAAAGGTTTTCTAGACACCTTTCCTTCCTAACACTTCTCACAGAATGATATCCCCATAGACTTAGGTATCTCCTCACCTTTTACCAACTCCCAACAAACCATCTCCTTCAGTTGATGTTCATTCAAGTCTCCTAACTGTTGATGCCAAAGATCAGCTTTGTTTCCAACTCGAGATCCTGATGCCACGGCAACGTGTTCCTGAGTGATAGTTTTGCAATCCAATTAATAGAGCTTGTCCGCAAGTGATCCCATTCCTAGTAATTTCCCCTTTCTGTCACGAATCCAACACTTGGTATTTCCAAACTTCACAGTGTTTCCCTTAGCAGTTGCTGCTCTCACTGAGAACAAGTTACAGGCCAGCTTAGGCACGTATAAAACATTACACATGGTAACCTTTTTAGGCTTACTCACTTTGAAGACTATTGTGAAGTGGATATTCCCTCTCCCAAGGCCTCCACTGCACGACTATCTCCCAGACACGCCTTTTGAGGTTTGTCAAACTCCTCGTAATTCACTAAGAGCTCGTGTCATGTGACTTGATCCTCCAGAATCAACTATTCAACCCCCCCCCTCAAGTTGTATGACTGAGACGATGCTCCAAATGCTCCTTCATCAGATTCATTGTCTGAGTGAGATCCTTCATCATGAGACTCCATACAAGCTGGCTTAGCTTTGTGCTTAAATTTTATAGGCTTTTGATGACAATTCTTTGGACAATCTCTATGTAAGTGTGCAGTCTCCCCACACAAGTAGCACACCTTCTTATATTGATGTCCTTCGCCTTTCTGAGACTCCATTTTCTGTTAGTGCTCGTCCTGTTCCACCTCCTGCGTTCATACTTCCATTCGGTTTGTAATCCCCATACAGTCTCTGCTTCTCACCAACCAGTGACTGCTAAGCTTACCTCTGATATCCCTAGTTCCAAGGCTGTCACTAGGGTGGAGTAGCTAGGAGGTAGACTTCCCAAGAGAGTAACAACTTCATCCTCCTCAGCTATCAATGCTTTGAGCACGGCTAACCTGTCTCATTAGCTATGTGTTTATACACCAATGACCTGTTGCCATTGGTATATAAATGACATATCTACATTGACCTCAGTGTATAATCTATACTTATACCAACACTGTCTATGTACCAGGTTGGGTTGGTACTCAGGTAAAGTAGCACCTAGATAATTAAAGGTCTTTCCAACCTTTCAAGCTTAGACTTCCATTGATAGCCTTTTATCTGAAATGACTTACTAGTACTTAATGTTTGCCGTTTCTCTGTCAAGTTTTGTAGTTGTTAGTTGCTGTAAATAAAAGTTCACAAGAACTTTTATTTACTATACAACATGTTGCCAGTAAGTCCTTCTTCAGTTATAGCAATAGACAATAATAAAAATAATAATTTACTTAGCTTACTTACATGTATATAGTCTTTGTTGGTACAAAGACTGGTATTGTAGGAAGTACTTTTGGCATATTTTAGTTTGTGTTGTTAGTATTTGTCTCTGCATGTGTCTTTTCTATTATTGCTGGCTATTATAACTATCAAAGACAACTAAGGATGTGTTATCGACTGTTCTGTCATAGGTTCATCAATCCATGTGGAAAGCAGGTCTGTATGATTTCACAGTTTTTTGTCTTTATGTTTTGAAATGTTTAAATGTTTTAATTACAGCAATAAAGGTATTATGGCTACACTCTCTGCATAGGACAGGTTTAAATCACATGATCTTTTTTCAGAATATTGGTTAATTGTACTTGGTGATAATGTTTTTGTCTTCACTCATTGACTAAGCTTATATTGCAATGTTCTCTTGTTCCTTCTTTGTATATAAAATGAAGCATAACATAATGTAGTAGAAAAAGTGACCATGCAGTGACTACTTGAAGCTTGAAGTGATCTTAAAGAGACCTTGGGAACACATTAATAGTAGGGACAATCTCTTCAAAGCTTTTATATTGTCATTGTGGACATAATATACAATGTGAAAAATTGACTTCTACATTGATTTTTGATGTTTGAGATGGTACAGCTGATATTTTTGTCCCTCTTTTATAATATTTAAAGTTTGTGGTTTGTGGTATTTATAGTTTATCTGACTGACAATTGGCTCATGGTTTTCTTAAAACGTTGTAAGAGCTTCATGTATTTAACATTATAACTAACTAGACAGTGATCTGATGCACATGTACATATAACTAGATTTTTTGAAGCTTTAAATTGTCATATAGCAATGTTTTTGTCTTTAAATGAAGACTTTACGATCCTCAGAGGTCAGGCTCTTTCTCATTGTTTTTTTCTTGTTTGTATCAAAGATTCAAAATTGTTAATTTTTGCCATACAATAAAATGGAATTGAACTTTACATTGATTTGCCAAAACTCTCCATGCATATTTCAGAGGGCTTGTTTAACTGTTCTTTTCATTAATTCTAATTCTGTTGACCTTCACATTCTGTGTCTCTCTTTTGAAAGTAAATTAATCTACTAATGTATACCCATCCAAACTTATAAAATTGTACTTATATTTCCATGTACATACCTTCAACTTTCCTGCTTGTCTTAATTTGTTTTATGATATTTGTATTCATCTTTTGTTATTAGTCTTACCAATTACCTTAATTGATATACCAAAACATTTTTCCAAGTGATACCTTAAACCTTTGTTTAATAAAAAATCAGTTGGGTCTTCAAATTGCCATTATCCTGGGCCTGTACAGGAGAGCTGTACAGATGTGATAGTACTTCTGTACTATATTAGCATTAATAGATGTGATAGTACTTCTTTACTATATTAGCATTAATAGATGTGATAGTACTTCTGTTACTATATTAGCATTAATAGATGTGATAGTACTTCTGTTACTATATTAGCATTAATAGATGTGATAGTACTATATTAGCATTAATAGATGTGATAGTACTTCTGTTACTATATTAGCATTAATAGATGTGATCTGTACTGTATTCTGTACTTCTTACTACTGTATTAGCATTAATAGATGTGATAGTACTTCTGTTACTGTATTAGCAATAGATGTGATAGTACTTCTGTTACTATATTAGCATTAATAGATGTGATAGTACTGTATTACTGTACTTCTGTTACTTATTAGCATTAATAGATGTGATAGTACTTCTGTTACTGTATTAGCATTAATAGATGTGATAGTACTTCTGTATTACTAGTATTAGCATTAATAGATGTGATAGTACTTCTGTTACTGTATTATGTGATAGTACTTCTGTTACTGTATTAGCATTATAGATGTGATAGTACTTCTGTTACTGTATTAGCATTAATAGATGTGATAGTACTTCTGTATTACTGTATTAGCATTAATAGATGTGATAGTACTTCTGTTACTGTATTAGCATTAATAGATGTGATAGTACTTCTGTTACTGTATTAGCATTAATAGATGTGATAGTACTTCTGTTACTGTATTAGCATTAATAGATGTAGTACTTCTGTTACTGTATTAGCATTAATAGATGTGATAGTACTTCTGTTACTGTATTAGCATTAATAGATGTGATAGTACTTCTGTTACTGTATTAGCATTAATAGATGTGATAGTACTTCTGTTACTGTATTAGCATTAATAGATGTGATAGTACTTCTGTTACTGTATTAGCATTAATAGATGTGATAGTACTTCTGTTACTGTATTAGCATTAATAGATGTGATAGTACTTCTGTTACTGTATTAGCATTAATAGATGTGATAGTACTTCTGTTACTGTATTAGCATTAATAGATGTGATAGTACTTCTGTTACTGTATTAGCATTAATAGAGTGATAGTACTTCTGTTACTGTATTAGCATTAATAGATGTGATATAGACTGTGATATGTGTACTTCTGTTACTGTATTAGCATTAATAGATGTGATAGTACTTCTGTTACTGTATTAGCACTAGATGTGATAGTACTTCTGCATATTAGCATTAAGATGTGATAGTACTTCTGTTACTGTATTAGCATTAATAGATGTGATAGTACTTCTGTTACTGTATTAGCATTAATAGATGTGATAGTACTTCTGTTACTGTATTAGCATTAATAGATGTGATAGTACTTCTGTTACTGTATTAGCATTAATAGATGTGATAGTACTGTTACTGTATTAGCATTAATAGATGTGATAGTACTTCTGTTACTGTATTAGCATTAATAGATGTGATATTCTTACTGTTACTAATATTAGCTGTTACTGTTATGTAGATTACTTCTGTTATTAATAGTTACTGTATTAGCATTAATAGATGTGATGACTTCTGTTACTGTATTAGCATTAATAGATGTGATAGTACTTCTGTTACTGTATTAGCATTAATAGATGTGATAGTACTTCTGTTACTGTATTAGCATTAATAGATGTGATAGTACTTCTGTTACTATATTAGCATTAATAGATGCATTAATGTATTAGCATTAAAAAATATTTCTTTAAATGTTAGGGGAAATTATAAGAGTTTGTTGGCATTTAATTGTTTGAGGGTTGCTTGGTGGAAGAGGAGAAAATCATACTTCTGGATATTAGCATTAATTTGGAGATTGTGTTAAATTGACTTACCATACTCAGTAAATATTTGGGTGTCTTAACTTGTGATCATTGATTTTGGAATTTTATACCATACTTACATGTGTATATCCTCATGTGTATATATCCTTCTGCAACCCAAGGTCTAGTAATAGTTATAGCCCGGTCATACATACTCTTCTTTCAACTTTTTTACTCGTGACCTAACAATCTCATGTCTTGTTTCTTTTGGTAATCTCTCAATTTTATATTTTGTTTTTTGGGGGTAATCACTTCATCTTCAACATTTTATAGACTTCTGTACACAATATCTCTAGAAGCACTTTCCATTTCTAACACTGAAAATACAATTGCAATACATCATCAATGATATATTGTGGATACCTGATTTTAGCAAGTCATGATATTTCGGCCACTGCATAATGAACCTCATTAAAGCTTGACTTAGATATCATTGAGGAAAAATCAAAAATTTAAATCTGATAAATAAATTGAGACAATGTTGCAATCTTTCACAGCACTTTAATTTCATTCATCCATAATTTGATCTTTTCTTGAATGCAAGTCTTCACAAAAGAATCTGAATCCACAGCAGTACCTAAATAGTGAGTACCTTCGCCAGTATTGGAAATTTCTGAGTTTTAAAAGACTTTTCATGGCTTCTGGCAGTAAAAGTTCTTTCACAATTAGAACAGTTTTCTACAGCAACAGCAACATTGGCATACTACACGTGATGAATCTCCTGATTGGCTATCCTTTGCAACAACGGGGGCAGTAGCACAATTATCCATCGCTGCCACTGCAAGGGGATTGCCCTGAGTTATTTTGTAAAATTTCTTTATGCAATAGGTCACTTTCAATTTGTATGTGTTAATCAAAACTTTGCTAGTGTAGGGCACATCATTTGTAACCTGGCAATTTAATGAGTTAAGCATTTGAAGCATCAACCAGCGTCTGTCTGTGGTAAACTTAAAAAAAATCATTCTTATTGCATGATCAGTAGCTTGACAATTTAAGTGCTGTTTTAACACTAAATTAACACCGTTTTATTACTGATTATACACCCTTTAACACTGATCATATGCTGTTTTAACAGAGTTTTAACACTTTGATCATGTGCTGTTTAAACACTGTTCATATGTTGTATGGACATCCCTACATAGTACCAATATTACAATATCAATCACTTGAGATTACTTTGATGAAAAAATTAATTAATGAACAGGTAATTGATGTGATACATTCATCAATTAATTATTTCTCATCACACATTAATTGCCTGATAAATCACATTTTGTGTTTGGCTATTCTGTATAATTTTGATTTAATGGACATGTTTTATTGTTATTTAATTTTTCCCTGTTGTTTACTTTTCTTTAGTGTATCTCAGTCTTTGAAGGTCTTCAACAAGGTAGAATTCATTGTGCATCTGCTCTAGACGAGAATATACTTCTAACAGCTGGAGAAAGTACTGTAAGTAATTATATATAATACTATCAGAACCAATATAATACTGTCTGATACATCTATTATATCCTACCTTGTAAGAGACATTGCAGAATTTCTATTTCATTATGATACAAGTAGCTTAGCAATCAGTATAGACTGTTCTCCCTTATACAGGCACTATATATAGGCCATGTGGACAAGCAGGGTGTTTTTTCCATTAACATGCATATAATTTTACACTGATTTAACATTTACTATAATTGTTGATATGGGTGTTTGGTATCACTTTTTCCATCTAAGTAATGGATGGGATAGTTTTGACCAGCATCAAGTTCACTAATACTGAAAACTTCAAACTGTTATCATAATTCAAATAGTTATGATATCATATATCATTTAACCTATCTTGTGCTTTCAAAAGTCATTATGTCATATAGCCTTGTTAAAGCTACTTGTTTAATATCCTATATCCTATATCATGCACATTAACAATATGTTATGTAACAGTTAAATTATTCTAATTCAGGTTGTATATGTGGGACAATGAAGACAATTGGTGTTAAAGACAAATCTCCTGTTAAACTTCAATTAAAAACACACTTCATGGACACACAGGACCAGTTCAATGTCTAGCTACCTCTGCTAGTTATAACTTAATAGTATCAGGATCCAAGGTCAGTGTCATATAATCTCATTGTACAAGTATAATTACATTGGACATGTACCTTAAGATATATTCTCATTAAGTATTCTATTCTTTTACTTTTAGGATAAGACCTGTATTATTTGGGATAGTAATAAACTTTTATTATACGTCAACTTGGGGGACATTCACTCCTGTCACTGCAGTCACTATTAACCAACTTAATGTAAGACAACATTGTCATTGATATAAATGTGCTGTATGTGTGAATGGTCAGTTATTGTGTAACTAAGAAAACTATACCACATTACTCAGTCACTGTTACCTGTGTACATGTGTTTAGTTCTAAAGAAGTTTAAGGCTTATTTTTCTTATACTGAAGTTAATAGTACAAACAATAGATTAATATGCTTGCTTGATTGTAGTAGTATCATGTGCAGTATTAACTGATGTCTCTCTGTGGTATGAGTGTGTGTGTGTGTGTGTGTGTGTGTGTGTGTGTGTGTGTGTGTGTGTGTGTGTGTGTGTGTCATTACTGTATATTTATACTGTAGGGTAATATTGTCTCGTGTACACGTAATGAGATTCGTCTTTGGACTATTAATGGTATCTTAATTGCTAGAGCTGAGCTAACTATTACTGGTAACTTTAGACTTCTTTGTTGTGCTGTCTCTGAAGTGGAGTTCTAATAAGTAAAAGAGGGAGGGAAGGCAGCTGTAATTATTGTGTGAAGATATTGTCAATGTACATTTATTCTATTACATGTAGATGTTTGAATGGGACAACGACAATGTTATTGTTACTGGATCATCTGATGGAGTAGTCAGAGTAAGTGATATTTTATGTCAACATGTTAAACTAGTTACAAAAATCAGATTACTCCATTGGAGGTGTATAAATGTACTTATAATGTGATAGTGGATTAAGTATAATCAGAGCATCAGTCTGAAATATAAGTGAAGGACTATCTTTGAGCACTTTACAAAGGAGTGGCTTGTTACATAGATATAGTACTATTTTAAGGCAGTATTAAGAAAGGATAGGATAACAGAAATGTGCTCAAAATTGAAATAGCAACTTAGTCTAATACCCAGCTGACTGATCCCAAAACTAGCAGAAGCTAACTTGCTCTCCATTAACAGTTTTCTCACCACAATAAATATTAGTGCTACCTGTACAATGTAAAACAAGCTATAGCCTGTTGCTAAAGTCAGTTGTACAACTCATTGTTAGTTACTATGGGTATTTATGTAAACCTCATGCCTTTAGCCCTACATTTATAAATGTCATCAAGTCCTCCATCTCGTACTGTCTTACAATAAGTATTGATAATACATGAAATTATTAATTTATGACTTGATAATATCTGTGTAGCTATGGCGTGTTGAATATGAAAGAGATGACGCTGACCAGCTACCTCATGACCTTTATCCAGCCACACCCCCTTCTATATATGTTGATACTGAATATCCTACACTCTGTCCAGTTTACCCTGGAAGACCTCTAAAACTGGTCAGATCTACTAGAGATACTAGTTCAGACAGCATTGCAAATGACAAAGAAGAGGAAGATGAATTTGATACATCAGCAGCTATTGAACAACTGGAATCATCTGATACAGAGAGCTCTGAGGCTTTGAGAGGAACGACTAGCCTTGACAGAGAAGAGGATGAAGTACCCAGTACAATAACTACTGCTAATGTTGATGATGATGAGTTAACTCAAGATACAACCAAGTCAGATGCTATTACTGAAGACAAGACTACTGAAGAATCATCAGTGGTCACCAAATATATTGAAGAGGCACAAAGGAAAGCTAAAGAGCTAAGGGAAAAAAAGTAATTAAGTTTTTAAAACACTTTACTATTCATACACTTAATCTAATAACAGTAATTATATTGTTGACACTGTATCATTTATTATTATAGCTGGATATTGGAGGCGTAAACTAATTTTAGCTCATACTCTCACAATGCATATTCATATCAGAGACAAGACAATGCCTCGCAGCTGCTGTTACTAGTATAGCTGTGTCTAAGTAAGTCAAAAGTAGAGCCGTTTATATTGTTTTTTTAAGAACTTGATTTTTATATGACCTTACAATATAATGTTGAATCAATGTGATTAATGTGATGCATAATAAATTTAGATACTAGAATTCATGTTGTCTGTCTTTGTAGAGATCACAGAAAATTGTTTATTGGTGATGCTCGAGGAAGAGTCTTTAGTTGGTCTGTAGCTGACAGTCCAGGTTAGTAGTGACTAGACACTTCATTCTACATTAATGAGGCAAAGTAATTTATTTATGTAAGATATAGAATGTTAGTTCACCTGCCTTTATTGTGTCTTAGTCTGAGGTCTCTAAAACTAACGTTTTAGTATTAATATTGGTAATTGTGTAGGTGGAGTAATGGAACACTGGATTCTTGATGATGCTGTTAATAATTGTATGAGATGTAATGTAGAGTTTACACTAACTGAAAGAAAGCATCATTGTCGTGACTGTGGAAAAATTTTCTGTGCAAAGTAAGTAATATACTCTTATTAGTATATGCTATAGTATGTTTGGACCTTAGATTCCCTTAGACAATTAAATACTAATTTATATTCGACTCTGAACAATCAGACATCTTAATTCCTTTGCAATGAATGTGTTACAGAAATTAACTCTAAAGAGTAACATAAAGTAGAAGATATAGGAAAATATAATACCTACATGAATAATTTGGATGAATGAATTTTTCAAATTTTACTTTGAGCATACTCTTAAGCAAGAACACTACTGCATGACTATGATGGCTAGATTTTAGCTTTTTTAGATTAACTCTATCTACTTTTGGCTCCAATATTATGCTTGTTCTTAAAGCAGGATATGGACAATGAAAGTATAAGTAGACACCTAAAACATCTTTCTTTAAACAGCACTATATACAAAAAAGCTAAGAGAAATGACTGCTACCTCTGCATTTATATACTTAACAAGCACATGTGTTAGGCACATGTTGAAAAATAGTAGAGTCAGAAAATTGAGAACTTCAATTATTACTATAGATACTTCATGTTATACTCTCTCTTCTGCTGTTCAGTCATTATGGATTCCTAGACAAGCAATGTAGTTGTACAATTTACTATGTCTTAATGTAGTACCATTGCCATATTGCCATACTAACAGCTAAAATGCATACATTGTTGAATGTTTTAACCAATACACACCTTATAAATGTTAACATCATTTTACACAACAAATAATTGACTTTCTGCTACAAGAAGAGTATAATTCTATATATCTTGACATATAAATAGCTGATCTCACAAAAGTAGTCATATTCATTGCAGGGTATTTTCTGAAGTGTATGTAATAATGTATTATAAAAGTATACTAATGTAATTATTATTTGTTATGTTCTTTAGATGTAGTGATTACCAAAGTGAAATAGAGAGACTAAGAATTACCAAGAAAGTTCGTGTGTGTCTTGATTGTTATGATAGACTAAGATTTACATAATACATAATATTACTGCTTTTTATAAATGAATATAAATTATTCTTTACTCTAATAAACTTGCATTAATTTGAAAGTAAATTTTTAACCATCTTGGTCAACTGGAGGGGATGATGTACATGTGTTTGTTATCAATTTGTCTGAATTGCTCTGTCTATGTAGTAACAACACAAAATTAGAAGACTACATACTAAAAACAGAGTTGATTGATTTTATAACTTGGCACTGGTGAACTCCAAGGTAGTCAAATGCATGTCTGATAACAGATTACATTAGTCTTAAGTAATCTAGTTTATTTAGAAGGTGTACGTGTTTGTTGTTTCTTTAGTGAAAGGTTGTGCACAGTAAACTTAAAAAAACTGCACATATTGTCCAATAATAAATCTTATAATCATGAATACAATTGTAAATTGTTTACACTATTATTGTTTACAAATTATTAACTTAGCAAAAAACTATTTCATACAAAATTGCAGCAAAACAGTTAATTTGAATTTTCTGCCCGTTTTTCTTTGTCGTTTTAAGATAGCTTGCAATTCGTTGTCTTTTTGATCCAGCTTTAAAGGGTTAACTAGTTTGTTAGCTACAGTTGTGGTCTGCCTAATGTGCTACTTTTTTTTTCTTGCTTCATTTTAGCACCATCCTGTTTTGTGATATCATCTGTGGTCTGAGAAACAGGTTGTTGTGCTCTTTGGCCTACATTCTCTGTAGAAATTATATCAGGAATAGGATGCTCGTGAGCTGACTCAATCTTCTGTCGTCTCTTGAGAAGTTTAGCACCTAAAGATGTCAATGGTTTGGTCATCATCTTCAGTCTCAATAGCAACAGGAAGAAGACAAGTACCAACTTTTTGTGGATTATAACCTTTAAGTTGTGGAGTTGGTTTTGTTGGTGCTGGTATAGGAGTGTATCTAATAGGTAAAGGGAGTAAAGGGTCTTTTCTTCTTTCTTCTGGGATTAGAGTGTTGGCTTTCTTAGCAATATCAGGAATGTTATTTGTTAAATTGGACTTTAACAGCTCATGGCCATCTGAGGTATAAATAGAAAGTGATAATATTTTATCTTCACTATCAGATCTGTTGAGTTACTTTGGGTTCTTTCTGACTTTGGCTTTATGACATCTCCTATAGTTAACTCAATGTATTCCCAATCACTGGGTTCAGGCTTGGTCTCTGAAAACTGCAATTAATGATTGAATAATGGTTATTACATTATTTTTGAAATTCTGTTCATGTACTGATGTAGCTAATTCACATTACTTTTAATGATGAGCATTATTGCCCTATGATAAGAACTTATTATGTGACGTTAATTGATTATGTCATTAATGCATGAATTTATAAACTATACATTACCTGATATGGCAAACATTGGTGATTAGCATTATACTGCACACCTTTTTCCAATTGCTTTTTCTCTCTCAATGTTTTTTGGTAAAGTTCTTCAATTTCTCGTAGTCTTTCTTTAAGCTTTTGTCTGTCTTCAACCATTTGTAAGTTTTGGTGTTCAAACTGTATACGTTGAGACTCCAAAGCACTATTCCTGGATTCCAGGTTTCTAACAGTGAGGTTCAACTGTTCCAATGATTTCTATTAAAAGCAAGAGTTGTTCATTCCTAATCAATCACATGTAGTGTTACTATATTTTGTATTCCTTCACATTAATAACATAGCTACCTTTTAATCATTATAATTCCTTTTAATCACTATACAGTTGGTATGTTTATGTATATGTAGTTGCTATGATAATGTTGTCATGATAGTGGTTGTTGCTATGGTAACACACATGATGTTGAAGAAACTGTTGCTATAGTGACATACAACTATCTGACATTGCATTTTTGTGTGGATTACATGGTTACATGGATTTGGGGATTTTTATGTCAAAAGTTAAACTAAACATTACATATGAATTCAATATCTGGTAGGTTTTGGCTTTTGTTTCTAACAAAATTTTGGATAGTTATGGCAATAAACATTTTCCTTCTAAAAATGTAGAAAATGGGCACTGTCACTAATTCTTTACTTTTTGGTAGAAAATTTTTTTTTTAGCAAAACCTGCTGATAACATACATTAATTAAACAATGGTAATCAATTAAATATCTGGCAGGTTTTGACAATGTAATAAAAAATTGAAAAAATAACCAAAAATAGCTGACTCTTAAAATAATAATTAGTCTAATGTTCATAAGATCACAATTAATGTTGCTATGGATATAATATATATATATAGTTGCTGCAGTGATATATATATATAGTTGCTATGTTATGTGTTGTCATGATGATCTTTACCATGAAATAGTTGCTAGTAACATACATGCTGCTAAAGTAAATGTTGCTATGTTAGTACAGTATGATATCACTGTATTCATAGTTTTTTTATTATGGGGTGAAAAATTAAACTATTCATAAATCTTGGAATAGAATAATGTGTAAAGATTTATGAATACTGTCATTGTGATTTGTCTCCCAAAAACTATTAACTAATTACAATCTCCTATTATATTGTTTAAAACTCAGCCTTACCACCATGTGTTATCTTAATCAACCCACTTGCTGTGGTTCTTTAAATATAAGTTTTTTGTGTGCATACCTCAGTGTTTCTAAGGTTTCAATATCTTGATGTAGTCGTTCAATTGTTTTCTTCATATTGATGCACCTTTGCCATATTGTCATCATTCATTTGATGAAGTAACATATTTTCCTGTTCCATATGAACAATCTAAAAAAAAACATAATATCTCAACATCAGATTAAATTCAATACAGTGACAATACCTGAGCTGACAATGGAATCACATACATCTTGTAGTTCTTTTTCATGTTCATTCTTCAGCTCCATCTAATGAAAATTATTGATATTATAGTACAAAGGTCACATACTATCAATATCATTTACTAGTTATTTTTTAATACTGAACTTGTAACAATTCAGTAACTTGAGACTGTAACTATATAAAATATAAACATGATGATCATATAATTAAAACTAACTTCTTCCTTTTCATTTGCCACTGCTGCCAGCTGGACCTCTACTTCTTCCTTTCCTGTAGTAATTGTAATCACTTGACTTTCCAATTCCTTCTTTGCATTAGTCATTGTAGTTAGTTGAGCTTTCAATTGATCTACTTCATCTTCCTTTGTTCTGTCTCTATCAGAAACTACTTTCAAATCAATTCCAGGTAATTTTTCCACAAATTCTTTAACAGCTGTTTGATACTCCTTCAGTTGGTCTACCAGATCTGTATTCACTATTTGAGGGCACTATATACCATATAAAGAAATAATCAATTTAAAACACATATATATGTAATGACATGTATCTGAACACATGCATAAACTATGATTGATAACTTACAGAAATCTTCATAAGATCTTCTAGTTTATATGGATAAGCAGAACACAATTCATTGAGGTTTGCGTTAAGTGTTAGCATAGTTAGTCGTTTCTCTGGCTCATCTTGAAGGCATGCTACAATAAGGTCATAGAGACAATGTTGTTGACCCATTTTCTTCAGCCATGTCCTTCTTCTTTCCATTTCAATACCATCTTTAATTTCACCTACTTTCTTCCAATTCATATAAACAGGCTGTGGATATACTTCATTGATAAGGTAAAGAGTTACGTGACCTACAAACAAAGAAACTAATGTAATGTGTTGTATTATTACTAAATTACCAAATGAGAATGTGTCCAATTTCTGATCATATTTCCCTTCAACAGCCTCTGGTGGCATATAATCTGTTGCTCCAGGCATTATTGTCATGCTACCCTTGTTCAAAATGTTTTGTGGAAGTACTCGTGACATTCCAAAGTCTGCTACTTTATGAGCAATAGTTGTTCTGTGAGCAATATGTTGCCAGCATTGAGATCTCTATGTATGACACCATGAGAATGAATGTGTAAACAAACCTGATGAACATCTCGTAAAATACTTAACTTGATGGATAGAGGAATATTTTGATGTTTCTCTATGAATCTTCCAGATCAATGTGTAGTTTTTCCATAATTAGTGTTAAATCTCTTGGGTCTGGTGATGGCTGATAAATACCAAGAAACTGAACGATGTTTGGATGACGCATCTTGCTCACTAGATCGCATTCTTGGCGAAATTTCTCGATCAATGGCATGTACTGATCTTCTTCAACAAACTGATGGGCTCCTAATCCAACGAGAATATCTAATATACGTTTCCCAATGCACACTGCTCCATTGTATTTGACTTCAAAGACAGCACCATAAGAACCTCGCGCCTTCTCTTTCAATGGCTCAATTCTCTCGTCTAAAGAAATCATATACTGTTGCAAAACCTCACTTGGCACTTCATTTCCCCATATATTATGAAACCAAAGATTGGCCGCCATGGTGAACTAAGACCCCTCCCTCTCCCCACTTGGAATCGGGAATCCTCTAAAAAGTGCACTTAATATTCGATCATGATCTCATGACACAGGACGTGAACTTTATATTTCGTAAAAAAATTGGTCCCGGCCCAAAATTTGGTCCAAATTTGAAAAGAAAGGCTGAAAAATTAATTCCGTCTTGCAATATATGAACCCAGGACTGTAATAATTTTGCAAGAGAAATGGATTCGGCAAACAAATCGTTTTGGCACTTCTCAGGCTGTGTGTACTTAATTGAGAGCTTTTAACTACCTAAGAAGTTTTTCAAAGTGTCAAAAAAGCAATATTATACAGCAAGAGAATGTGAACCTGACTGAGAATTAAGCAGTAAACTAAATAGAAAATGAACTAATACCTCAGATTGTCCTGCTAACAGGAAGAGAAGTATTTGGAAAAAAAGGCTAGCAAACTAGGATTGAAAGAAGGAGAATTGTACTATAAGAAGAAGCCAGGACAAGTTTGTATTATTTTTTTCAAATTTCTTTTTTGCTGTCTTGTAATAATTTAGAATAGTGTTTCTGCTTTCAGTAGGTGATGTGTACAGTCTAAGGCTGAAAAATTACAAATTGTCCACTGTTGGTATACTGACTTAACATCAGAACATCTTGTAAAAAAGACCTATAATAGAGTTATTGAGTGGAGTCATGAAAGATTTGAAGCTAGTTGTAAGTGATGCATTTTTCTTATTATATGTTGTACTGTGTCTTACCATAGGTATCTGTATGTGATGTCATGAGTGTCAAAGAAAGACAAGTTGACAGCTACAAGACCAAAGCTACACCCTATTCCGGTTCATTCCCCATCATACCACATTAGAATTGGACCTTTGTGACCTGTGTCTCAATCAGGCAAAATATATATATTTTAACTATTAGTGATTATTTCACGAAAATAGGTCAGCAGCAGCTGCTTTTAACAACAAAAGAAGCTGTAGGAGTGGCTTATGAGTTGTTATCCAAACATTGATGGACTTCAATCCACTATATTGAGCATGACATTCGTATTTTTAGTGCAGAGAGGACAGTTTGTACAAGTACTTCACGTTTCACGTCAATGAAAATTACTGGTAACTGCCAGTAATATTGGCTGTCCTGTTTTGTAACTGTTGATACCATTTGACTGTATATATTCAATCTAGAGCCAAGGTACAGATTGCAGCATTGTTGTTCACAAAATCAACCTGTGTATTTTCAGCCAGTTCAACTACATACAACATTTTTAATTGTCTTTCATCATATCTCTTTGTGGCGGGCAAACCCTTACACAAAATAACGTACATTTAACATCAATTAAGGGAGCACTGTATCAAAAATAAAACAATTAACCCATTTCCCTGCCATTTACAAAAAGAAAGCAAAACAATATTTTGCTTATATGAAAATTTGGAGTATACTGCAAGTGCCATCAGCCAAAAGAGATTGAGTGCAAGGGCTGCAAAGAGTGATATCATGAAGATTGTGTTGAAGTCCCAAGTGCCATTAGGCAGACCAAGAGGCACATATCATGTAGTGACAGTCCAGGTAACTAGACACTTCATTCTACATTAACAAGAAAAAAAAAATGAATGTAATTTACTTAAGTAAGATATAGAATGTTAGCTCACCTGCCTTTTATTGTGTCTTAGTCTGAAGTCTCTAAACCTTTAGAGATAGAGTTGATAACGTTTTAGTGTTAATATTGGTAATTGTGTAGGTGGAGTAATAGAACGCTGTATTCCTTGTATGAGATGTAATGTAGAGTTTACACTAACTGAAAGAAGACATCATTGTCGTGACTGTGGAAAAAACGTCTGTGCAAAGTAAGCAACATATTCTTATTGCACTTTAATACGTCTAAGTTCCCTTAGACAAATAAAATGATTGTTTATACTTAATTTCAAAAGCAGTCAGACCTCTTGATTCCTTTGCATTGAATATGTAACATAATTTAACTCTGCTATCACAAAACGACAAAAAAATAGAAGAAATAAGAAAATGTAGCACCCACATGAATAATAAGGATGCATGAATTTTGGTCAAATTAACAGACCCTTAAGCTTGAACATTGCATGACTGCAGTGGCTGGATTTTAGCTATCATCAGATTTACTCTATCGACTTTTGCCTCAAATGTTACACTTATTCTTAAAGCAAGCTATGGACAATGAAAGTATAAGTAAGCACCTAAATATGTTTCGTTAAACAACAACATATACAATAGAGCTAATGGCTGCTGCTATTTCTGTATATATTTAACAAGAACATATGTTAGGGTACATGTTGAAAGTAATAGAGTCAGAAAATTAAGACTCTTTAATCATTCATATGGATACTTAATGCTATACTCTTTCTTCTACTATTCATCATTATGTGTTCCTAGACAATCAATGAAGCAATGTAGTTGTACAATTTACAGTGTCTTAATATAGATCCATTGCCCTTTGTCGCATAGCAGCTATGCTAAAATGCATACATTGTTGTGTCTTTAAACCAATGCACACCTTATAAATGTTAACATCATTTACACAACAAACAATTGACTCTCTGCTACAACGTACCTTGACATACAAATAGCTGGTCATGTAAAAGTAATTATTTCATTGTAGACTATTCTGAAGTGTATATATAATAATATGTCATAAAATATTATGCTGATGTACTTAATATTTGTTGAGTTCTTTAGATGTAGTGATTACCAATCATGTGTGTGTCTTGATTGTTATGATAGACTAAGATTACATATAATAAATAATATTACTGCTTTTTATATGAATATAAATTATTTCTTTACTCTAATAAGCTTGCATTAATTTGAAAGTGAATTTTAACAGTGTTAGTCAGCTGGAGGGAATGATGTATGTGTGTTTGTCATCAATTTGTCAAGCAGGGAATAGGACTGTCTATGTAGTGAAGGCACAGTATTTAATGTTCTTTTCCAATAACTTAGAAGACTGCATATTAGAAACAGAGTTAATTTGATTATATAACTTGGCACTGGTGAACTCTAAGGTATTTCATGAACTTGATGCATGTATTCGGCAATAACAGATTACATTAGTCTTGAGTAATCTAGTCTAGTTTTAAGATGTATATGTTTGTTTGTTGGTTCTCTTAAAAAATAATAAGTCGTTCACACATTTCTCCAATAATAAATCTTATGATCATGCATATGCATGATTGTAAATTGTTTGCACAATTATTGTTTTCAAATTATTAACTCAGATAAGTTAGCAAATGAGAACTACATGACTAAAACTACTAGTGGTATTATCCTTTACAGGCCACTATTTCACATAAATTGTAGCACAACAGTCATTTTTAACTTTCTGACATTTCCTTTGTCGCTCTAAGATAGCTTGTAAATTGTCATCTTTTTGAGCCAGGTTTGAATTCTTAGTACTGGTCGTGGTCTGCCTAATGTGCTCCATCATTTCTTTCTTGCTTCATTTTAGCGCCATCTTCCTTTGTAATATCATCTGTGGTCTGAGAAACAGGTTGTTGTGCTCTTTGACTTACATCTCTGTAGAAATTATATCAGGAATAGGATTCTCATGAGCTGACTCAATCTTCTGTGTGTCTCTTGAGAAGTTTAGCACCTAAAGATGTCAATGGTTGCTCATCATCTTCAGTCTTAATAGCAACAGGAAGAAGACAAATACCAACATTTTGTGGATTATAACCTCTAGGTGGTGGAGTTGGTTTTGCTGGTGCTGGTATAGGAGTGTATCTAGTCTGAAAGGAGTAAAGGATATTCTCTTTTTTCTTCTGGGTTAAGAGTGTTGTCTTCTGTACCATACCAGGAATTTCACTTGCTAAGTTGGACCTTAACACCTCATGGTCATTTGAAGTACCTAAAGCAAGTGGTCTTCTTTCTAGCTTTATTTTAGCACCATTTTGTTTTGTAATATCATATGTGGTCTGAGAAGCAGGTGTTGTGCTCCTTGACTTACATTCTCTGTAGAAATTATATAAGGAATAGGATTCTCATGAGCTGACTCAATTTTCTGTCTTCTCTTAAGAAGTTTAGCACCTAAAGACGTCAATGGTTGCTCATCATTTTTCAGTCTCAATAGTAACAGGAAAAAGATTAGTACCAACTTTTTGTGGATTATAACCTCTATGTGGTGGAGTTGGTTTTTCTGGTGCTGGTATAGGAGTGTATCTAGTATTTAAAAGGGAGTAAGGATCTTCTCTTTTTTTCTCTGGGTTTGGTTTGGTTCTGGGTCTTCTTTAGCCATACTAGGAATTTCACATATTAAATGGACCTTAACAGTTCATTGTCATCCAAGATACCTAAACCAAATGGTAATGTTTTATCTTTATTTATCAAAACTGTTGAATTACTTTGGATTCTTTCTGAATTTGACTTCGAGGAAGTTATGACATCTCCTATAGTTAACTTAATGTGTTCTCTATCACTGGGTTCAGGCTTTGGTCTCCAAAATCTGCCATTAATGGTTGATAATTGTTATTACAGTGCTTTAAAGGCTGTTCATGTGCTATATTGCTAATTCACATTAATTTTAGTGATAAGAAGTATTGTTATATATAACAGTGCTATCTAGAAGTTAAACTATAGATAACTTATTATGTAATGTTTAAAATTTGATTATGCCATAAATGCATGTATATATAATCTATACATTACCTTGTCAGACAAAAGTTGGTGGTTAGCATTATTCTGCAAATGTTTTTCCAATTGTATTTTCTCTTGCAATGTTTTTTGGTAAAGTTTTTCAATTGCTGTAGTCTTTTTTTAAGCTTTTGTCTGTCTTCAACCACTTGTAAGTTTTGTTGTTCAATCTGAATATATCGAGACTCCAAAGCAATGTTTCTGGATTCCAAGTTTCTAACAGTGAGGTTCAACTGTTCCAATGATTTCTGTTAAAATCAAGAGTTGTTCATTCCTAATCATATGAAGTATTACTAAATTTTATATTCCTTCACATTAATAACATAGCTACCTTTTAATCGCTATAACTCTGGTACTCTGCTTGATCTTTAGAACTATAGTATTACTGTATTCATAATTTTTATTGTTGGTCAAAAATTTAACTATCATAATTCATAGGATTAATAATGTGTGACAATTTATGAATACTGTCATTGTGATTTGCTCCCCAAAAAAATAATAAAGGAAGTATTGATTAGTTCCTTTTATATGTGCAAAACTCAGACTTAGCACAATACCATTATATTAATTAATTATTGTTAATAAATATGCTGTGGTTCTTCAATTATAGTTTTTGTGTACATACCTCAGTGTTTCTAAATTTTTCAATATCTTGATGTAGTCGTTCAATTGTTTCTTCATATTGACACACCTTTGCCATATTGTCATCATTCATTTGACAAAGTAACATACTTTCCTGTTCCATATGAACAATCTAAAAGAAATGTGATATCTCAACATCAGCTAGATGAACCTCAATAACAATACCTGAGCTGACAAGAATCTCGTACATCCTGTAGTTCTCTATCAGGTTTATTTTTTTGCTCCATCTAATGAAAAATTATGATATTATAGTACAAAGGTCACATACTATCAATATCATTTACTAGTTATTATTTAATACCTGAACTGGTAACAATTCAGTAACTTTAGACTGTAACTATATAAAATATAAACATGATGATCATATAATTAAAACTAACTTCTTCCTTTTCATTTGACACTGCTGCCAGCGGGACCTCTACTTCTTCCTTTTCTGTTGTAATTGTAATCACTTGACTTTCCAATTCCTCCTTTACATTAGTCATTGTAGTTAGTTGAGCTTTCAATTGATCTACTTCATCTTCCTTTGTTCTGTCTCTATCAGAAACTACTTTCAAATCAATTCCAGGTAACTTTTCCACAAATTCTTTAACAGCGTTGATACTCCTTCTTCAGTTGGTCTACCAGATCTGTATTTACTATTTGAGGACACTATATACCATATAAAAAATAAATCAATTTTAAAACACATTATATGTAATGACATGTAGCTGAACACATGCATAAGCTATGATTGATAACTTACAGAAATCTTCATGACATCTTCTAAATTATATGGATAAGCAGAACAAAATTCATTTAGGTTTGTGTTAAGTGCTAGCATAGTTGGCCGTTCCTCTGGTTCATCTTGAAGACATGCTACAATAAGATCGTAGAGACAATGCTGGTGACCCATTTTCTTCAGCCAGTGTCCTTCTTCTTCCATTTCAATACCATCTTTAATTCACCTACTTTCTTCCAATTCATATAAATAGGCTGTGTATATACTTCATGATAAGGTAAAGAGTTACATGACCTACAAACAAAGAACTAATGTAATGTGTTGTATTATTACTAAATTTACCAAATGAGAATGTGTCCAATTTCTGATCATATTTCCCTTCAACAGCCTCTGGTGGCATATAATCTGCTGCTCCAGGCATTATTGTCATGCTACCCGTGTTTCAAATGTTTGTGGAAGTACTCGTGACATTCCAAAGTCTGCTACTTTAGCACATAGTTGTTCTGTGAGCATATGTTGCCAGCATTGAGATCTCTATGTATGACACCATGAGAGTGAATGTGTACACAAACTGATGAAACATCTCGTAAATACTTAACTTGATGGATAGAGGAATATTTTGATGTTTCTCTATGAATCTTCCAGATCAATGTGTAGTTTTTCCATAACTAGTGTTAAATCTCTTGGGTCTGGTGTGGTTGGTAAATACCAAGAAACTGAACAACATTAGGATGACGCATCTTGCTCACTAGATCGCATTCTTGGCGAAATTTCTCGATCAATGGGATGTACTGATCTTCGTCAACAAACTGGTGGCCTCCCAATCCAACGAGAATATCTAATATACGTTTCCCAATGCACACTGCTCCATTGTATTTGACTTCAAAGACAGCACCATAAGCACCTCGGCCCTTTTCTTTCGATGGCTCAATTCTCTCGTCTAAAAGAAATTATGTACGGTTGCAAAACTTCGCTTGGGATTGATTTCTCCATACGTTCTGAAACCAAGACTGGCCGCCATAATGCTCCAACTAAAACTGGTGAAGTAAGACGGAATCGGGAATCCGCCCTCAAAAGCGATCAACTAACACAGGACATGATTTTATATTTGGTAACGCCTCCCACGAGATCAACTCGTATACGAAATCAACCAAAATAGGGCAGTGATTAGAGTGGAGCCTGCTTACCATGTCAAAACTCATGAGTAAGAAAAGATATGATAAAAACGTTTTGGGCATGTCTGAAATATGCCATTAACAATATATATGGGTAAAACCAAGCCCTTGATTTATAAATGCTATGGAGACATCCACCTTGTACTTAGAATAAGTATTGATAATGCAAAAAAATCATTATGGGTTCCTAGACAAGCAATGAAGCGATCAATTGTACAATTTATTGTGTCTTATGTAGCTCTATTGCCATATGCATTGTCACATAGTGACTATGATAACAATTATAGTTGATACATTGTTGTGTGTTTTAAAGCAATACACATCGATAAATGTAAATGTTATACACAACAACAATTGACTTTTTTGCTACAAGAAAAGTCTAATTCATCCTATATATCTTGAAATTGATCATGTGAAAAGTAATCATATTCATTGCCAAGCAAGTATATACATAATAATAATATATCATAAACATTATGTTGATATACTTATTATTTGTTGAAGTCTGTAGATAAAGTAATTATCAAGTGATCATGAAATAGAGAGACTAAGAGTTACCAAAATGGTACTTATGTGTCTTGACTGTTATGATAGACTAAGATTACATAATGTATAATAGTTAATATTGCTTCTAATAAATAAGTAAAAACTATTTTTACTCTAATAAATTTGAAATGATTTTCTATACACATACGTTATTGAGACATAATAATAAACAGTTCTGATATAACATATTGAACATGTACATGTACATGTGTGTCATTTTAAAGTAAAAATGATGTAGTGCTTTTCCATGTTTTACTTAAAACAGAGCCAATGTGTGAGTGAGTAGTTACAACATATATATAACATATGTCAGCACTGATACAAAAAGACACCAGTTATACTATAGTGATAAATTATCATACATGAGATAATGTTCACTGTTGTTAATAATATTTTGGAGAGATGAAGTTTTTACAAAACAAATAGATAAAATAAAGAAATAAGTAAATAGATTGATTGTTTTAACTGATTCGTGTCACTTAGGTTGTGTACATTCCTACAAGTATTCTGAAAAGTATTATAATTAATTAATTAATTATTTCATAATTAATTAATGGCTGCAGTTTGTGCATGATTTCTTACAAAAGGGGGCATATGGTGTTTACATAGGATGTCTAATTATAAATTCCACAGTAACAGCCCTTACACACAATGACATAGTGGAACCACTACAGATTACATAGTGACAGCACTCATATGCAGGCCAAGCATCCATGAAAATTTTGTTTTCTAATGACATGTTAAGCAAAATGTTCATATTACTCTGACAATTAAATACATAACTTTCAATTTTAGTTATGACAACAGTGCTTTCTTTACTACTCTGCAATATCTTGTCTGTATTATAACCAATCCATTCTTTCAGGGGCAGAGTATAAGCTATTATTTTGGTCTAGACACAATAACATCCAATGAAACACAAAGGAAGCCATAGGAAATGGTGTAGTACTTCAGTTATGGTTGTTACAAAGTACAAACTAGTTGCACTGTGTGACTGTGTACTTACATTCTTGTGGTGGTAAGTTAGTTTAATAATTGCAAACCACAATTTCCTCTATCCCAAGAGTTAAGAGCAATTGGAGGGCTATCATGCTTGCCATAGGTATTACATTTTTTTTTCTTCAAAATTGTCTTGGCTATGGTCTCATTTACTATGTGCATCCAATGGTGATGACAGTTTTTGTCCGAACCAAAGTAAAAACAGCTGTTACACTTGGACTACTATTATCGGAAAGATTATTTCAACTCTAATACAACTTTCTACTTCATTGAGGGCATTCACATCATACCTTCTCATCAAACATACCTCATCTTTGGTGTTACTAACCTCACACTACAAGGACTAGGAAGGAGAGAAGAAGGATTCATGAGACTGTCATGCAGTCTACAACTACCATTACTTGTGAGTCACGTACATCAAATATTATCTTCATGTTCTCTTCCAATATACATATAAAATCACTGACTATAAAACAGTGTGGACGATACGTTGCTTACAAGCCCACAAATACTTAACTATGTGCAACAACACCTTTTGAAAGAAAGAACAGCAGCATTTAGCATAGTTGTTGATAATGCCACAGTTGTTGCTGTTGAGGTCTATAATCTTTTTGTTTATGAATTTTCAGTCCTAAATAATTCAGGATATGGTCTTTTAGCTTTAATGCTTTTAATGTAGAAATCCATAGCTCATCTTTTTCACAGAATAATCTCAATACCTTTATTGAAGGATGTCCACAGTTTACCATTGTTATGGAGCAAACTTAATTATATTATATACCAATCCATTTCAATGTCCATCTAGTCCTCCTATCTATAAAGCAGTGTTATCAATACCAATGTCTCATTTGGTACTAATCTTAATCTTCCTACATCAGGTAATCATTATAGTGCTGGTTTACTAGTGTACATGGAACAAGCAGGAGGAGTGTATGAGTAGATGTAGTTATAGACAATGTAGTAGCTTATGGTAACACCGCCTTATATGGTGCTAATATAGCAGTGATAGTGATGGCAAAGGTCACTTACTACACATTATCAATATCTCACCTTTATAGTAGTTTTGGTAACATGATATATCCCTTGGCTTCATCTGGTAATGCTTCTGCTGAAAATGCAATATATAGTGGCTTGCTTGTCATAACTGGTCCAGCAACACTTATTTTTCAACACCATTGTGGATATGATAGTCTTCAGTATACAAATGTACCAATCCAAATAAATGATAGCACTTTTGTACACAATTTTGCTGGTCATACAGGTGCTTTAGGTATACTGTACTTTCAAGGAGAAAATCTAAAATCTCTTACAGCATGTGTCTATAAAAAATGTACACCTCAGTGCAAACATTGGATTCCTAGGAATTGGAATTTCACTTTTTGGTCAAATCAAGTGGAATTGGAGCGCCAATTTCATATGTTATGGAAAATGTATCAATACAAAACTCTTTTTATAACCCATCAGCTAATCCTTATAATAATTTTACTGGTTCAGCACTCCTCCTTTATTCAGTGTACAATGTTACAATAAGTGGACTATCTGTTAAGAATAATGATGCCAGTGGTGCATTGGTGCTGAACTCAGCAATTGTTGTTACGGGAAAAGACAACTATTTTGTTAATAACACAGGCTACAAAGGGGTGGAATTGGCTTTTTTGGAAATAGTTTTCTAATTCTTTTTTATCCAGCAGTTATTTCATTTGTTGATAATCATGCTACTAAGACAGGTGGAGCCATTTTTGTTGATCTAACAAGTCAAATACAAAATTATTGTGTCCTTCAAGTCACACTTGATCCTGACAATAATGTAAATGATGATCATGGCATCAGGTTTATTAATAATACAGCTATTGTATCAGGGTCATTATTGTATGGAGGTAACATTGACTATTGTATCCTGCTTCCAAATTCTTGGATTTCAAATTTTGTACCAAGTGGTAGTGCTCTTTTCAACATGACATTTCAATATTCTTCACCTAATGACAGTAATGTAAGTGTTATAGCATCTGATGCTGTTAGAGCTTGTTTTTGTAACCAGTTACAACCAGACTGTAGTTTGGACCTATTACTATTAATGCTTATCCAGGAGAAATTATTAACCATACCTGCAATAACAGTAGGTCCAAGGTTTGGGGCTACTACAGGCACATTAAAAGTTGTTCATCGCGATCATAGAAGGTCAGGAGTAGATCAGATATTGAAAAATCATGGCAACCATATTGTCAAAATTCCCCTACACTGTTCACATAGGGGTCAAGATGAACTGATAGCTACACTGAAATTATCTGCTGTTATAGACAACAGTGCAAATGTTCCATTAGAATTAGAGACTGATATTACTGTCAATATTACAATTTTGGACTGCCCACCAGGTTTTTGAATTTTCTCAGAATTCTGGAGAATGTGGTTGCAATCGTATCATATTAGCTTTTTTGAGTACTGCCAAATGTAATGCTTCATCTCAAAATTATTTCCAAGCAAGGTGATGTTTGGATTGGGATAATAAGTCATGATCATTGTGTTATAGCTCACCAAAATTGCCCATTTGATTATTGTTCAATGTCAGAAGTAAATTTCAATATAAGCATCCTGATATCCAGTGTGCTCTGAACAGATCTGGTCTATTATGTGGTGAATGTGCCAATGGACTGAGCCTATTATTAGGTTCTAACAAATGTGGAACATGTTCTAACAAATACCTTGGTCTCCTTATTGTATTTGCTATATTTGGAATTGGTCTAGTTGTTTTTCTGTTAGTACTAAACTTTACTATTTCACTTGGTATGATCAATGGACTTATCTTTTTTGCTAACATTATCAAACTCAATGAAGCTATTTTCTTCCCAGCTGGTCCCATACACTTCCTAAGTCAATTTGTTTCCTGGCTCAATCTTGACCTTGGTATTGAGACTTGCTTTTATAATGGTATGGATAGTTATACAAAAGTTTGGCTTCATTTTATATTTCCATTCTACATATGGGTCATTATTATTATTATTATATATCTTGCTAAGTATACCAAGTTTAGTCCAACTTGTTAGCAATAATACTGTTCCAGTTCTGGCTACTCTTATACTGTTGTCTTATACAAAGTTAATCCGTACTGTTACTTTAGCTTTAGCAATCAGTTACTATAAAATGTGGTCAACATTCCACACAATACTCATGGTACAATGATCCTAATATTACTACCTATCTGTTAAAACATGTTATCCTTTTGGCTTAACGTGTTTGCTCTATTTGTACTGTGTGTTTTTTAATAATTCCTTTTACAATCTTGTTGGTTTTCATACAATTGCTGGAGGGTCCTGTGCGCACTTTTAGAAGAGCAACTTTTGGTACAAATTAAAACCATTTTTTGATGCTTTTGGTGGACCTTTTAAAGACAAGTATCGATTTTGGCCAGGATTACTACTGGTTGTTAGGTTGGTACTGTTACTTGTGGTGTCTTTCAATAACAATGCAACTATAACAGCTGCTGCTATTACTACTTGCACAGCTATTCTTTTTACACTATTTGCAAGCTTTGGAGGCATATATAAAAAGTTATATGTCAGCAATTTTTGAACTTTGCTTTCTGTTTCTTCTAACAGTTATGGTTGCTTTCTCTACTAGCAATGACAAAGTTACTACTGGACTTGGGACTACCCATTGCATTTATTGTATTTGTAGTTATTGTCACCTATCATTGTTACCTTCGCATGAAAAACTGGACAGTAATTGTAAATGTTTGTAACAAACTTTTGAAGAACAGGAGAGAGACTGAACCAGTCATAGAGCCATCTTGTGATGTTGCTAGAATGACTTCTTCAATACCAGTAAAAGCGATCTTGTTTCTATTCGAGAGCCGTTGATTTTTGAGAATGATGAAGGTGGTTATTATGTTAAAAGTGAAGATCTTTGAGTTATGGTAAAATGAATGTTTCATTAAACTATTAGAGTTAAAAAATAAAGTTTGTCTTTCTTGTAATACTAGGTTATGTTGACACAAATACTGTTATCTTTCACTTTGATACATTTTGATACAATTTAATGTGTTTTTTGTCACACTTTTACATTAATATTTTTTTTAGTTATCATCCTTAATTAATTAACTTCAGGACATGGAATAGAAAAACCTCACATGTTGAGTTAGTGATCATTCATCAATACTCTATTCCACAGCACACCTTGTAAAACAAGTCTTACAAAATATCAAACTCACTTGAAATGTTTATTATTAACAACTTTTGGATAGTTTACAGAGTCTGACATCACTAATAAGGTTCACACAATTGTGCCTATATTAAAAGTACCAAGTAATAATACACTAAGAGATAAGGAATGGAAAAGGTGATGTATTAATTTGATGCTTAAAATATTTAAAAACATTCTGTATTGCTCCACATCTCAATTTCTCAATCATGTACACTAAGTTCTGGCAATAATGGTAAAAAATATGTTTCTCATGATATCAAAAGGTATGTTGATATATAACAAACCGCGTTCTATTCTAGAATTTCTTTTTTTTGGGGGGGGGGCAGAAGTTGACTTCCAATGCACTTTTAGATTTATTGAATATCATGGTTACGAATAACTAAAGAGATAAATAATAACTTATTAATTATAATGCTATTTTTCTTTTCTTGACTTTTTGTAATTTTCAAATAATTTCTTCCAGGTATTTCATGTGTTTAAACATTAATGTCCTTTAATACATATTCTCATTGTATGCTCTAATGTTTCTTCTCCCATCCGCTTCTCAATCTTGTTTTTATTAATTTCAAATCACTATAAATTTTTTGGGGGAAGGTTACTGAGTTTGGGGGGGGAAGCTTCCCCCCCCACCCCCCCCCAGTAGATAAAACCCAATATATGTATGTACCTTCATCCATGTCCTTTTACATCCAACCCTCTTACAATGAGAACAAAATATAAAGAAGCATATCATTTCTTATAATGGTAAGTGCTGAGGAAAACACTTGTTGGTAGTTCTTCTACCCATATTGCAAGCAATTAAAGGATGACAGAAGTATTTGACCTATGATAAACTTATGTGAATGTGCAAAGCCTAAATTTTATTATTCTATATATTTTTGGTAGGACAGTTATTGTTCTTACAGCTCACATACACATTATGTTTGAGGTAATCACTCTTTATTCATATTTTACATGTTATATATCTAGTGCACAGTCTCAAAGACTCTGTAAAATACCTCCACTACCAATGGTACATTCACATAGCTCACACTGTGCTTAATTGTATGGTTTATGTTAATCAAAATTAATGACCTTATTATCATTAGGCAAACAAATCAGAAAACTCCAGGGAAGGACATGACTACCACAGGAGCCACCCAACTTAATGAAAACTCTTAAAGTTGTAGCAATAATGTGCTGGTCTAGTTTGTATATGATTGGCAAATGTTCATTCTCTAAATTTTCCCAAGGATTCCAGATAAAATAATGCAAAAGATACATGCAAGTGTAACCCTTTCTCCTTTAAAAGAAATATAGTGATGGGTCATAATTAAGTTAAAAATGGTGCTGTGTGGAGGAATATGTACTGTGTTCACAATCTCTCAAACTTGTAAGTTTTAAGTCATGCATTGCTTATTGTAATCTGTAAGGGAAGTACAGTGACAAGATATTCGTTGTTGACATTTGCTATCTAAATGTTATTGTATATTCAATTGTTTTATGTCCATTGTAAAATAACTTACCTGAAATGGGCATAGTTATTCTAAACTTGTTTTTTCTCTATCCCCTGAGTCTCTACTAACAAACCAATATAAATCAATCATGCCCAGTATCAAAGGCCGAATATGAAAAATACAATGCTGCTCAAAATGAAAAGAATTTAAGAAATGTATTGTTTACCCTATAAATCTTAAATTCCACTTACAGTTATGTACATATTATCACATTATAAAATTAATGTAACAGTTAACAATTACCTTCAAAAGAAATATTTCTCATCCAAAAAAAGGATGGAAAACTGCTGAGAAGTCAGATGGTTCCCTGCTTTGTAAACCTTATGTTGAATCAATACCAGTAACATCATTTTAAAATATGGCACGATTTGCTTTCTTCCTTCGTACACCAATATGGTGAGTATGCCCATTCCTAATGAAACTCAAAGTGGATGAGAAGATCACCAAACCTTTAGGAAGAGACATTTCTCATTTTCTGCCACTAAAAACTAATAAAATTGAGATAACATTTCCCAGTTGCTACATTCAGCTTGGTTGAATCATTTACATTGTAGACCTGACCATTCAAAATATTCTGTTGCCTAAATTAAATATCTGCTATACGTGTGCATTTAACATCTTGGTTTTTTTGTATACTCCTATGAAAATACTCCTGGGAAGTTATTATATTATTTACCACTAATGAAGCTATTCATACAAGTAATGAATACACATAATATTAATCTAGTATGGGATGGAAATGCAACAATAACTTTTGATAATTTTGCATTTTTAATTTCATAAAAAATCATCCGTAGAATGCATAGACAAAAATTAAATGATGAGCAGTGTGTCTAGATATTTTGCACATGTGGCTAACCCAACACTAAGAAATCAATAACACTAAAACATGTATTTTTTCAGAGGAACAGAAAGTATAAACTCTTTATTTTACTGCCTAGCACATAATCATTGAACATAAAAGAAGTCATAGAAAATTGATGTAGGCACTGCCATTATAGTTATTACAAGCCTATTGGATACTGCCGTGACTGTGTACTCAATGACTTAATCAAATATTTTACTAAAACTGCAATTTCCTGTCTAGAACTGGAATGTCAAGAGTGTATTGGCAAGACTATCATGCTGACCATAGGTATTGCAATCTTTTTTCTTCTTCAAAATTGTTTGTTAGTGATATAGTTTACTATGTGCATCCCAATGGTGATGACAGTTCTTGTCCTAACCAAAGTAACAACAGCTGTTTACACGTTGGACTACTATTATCGGAAAGATTATTTCAACTCCACACAACAACCTTCTACTTCATTGAGGGCATTCACATCATACCATCTTATCAGACATATCCTATTTCTAATGTTACTAACCTCACACTACAAGGACTAGGAAGGAGAGAACAAGGATTTCAATGAGAACTGTCATGCAGTCTACAATATCATTACTTGTGAGTCACGTACATCAATATTATCTTCATGTTTTCTTCCAATATAACATTACAATTCACTGACTATAAAACAATGTGGAAGGTACGTTTTTTACAAAGGCTCACAATTACTTAACTATGTGCAAACAGCCTTTTGAAAGAAAGAACCGCAACTAGCAATATATAGCATAGTTTTAAAATATGCTACAGTTGTCACTGTTGAGGTCTCTATAAATCTTTTTGTTTATGAGTTTTCGGTTCTAAATAATTCAGGATATGGTCCTTTTAGCTTAAATGCTTTGATGTGGAAATCCATAGCTCATCTTTTTCACAGAATAATCTCAATACCTTTATTGAAGGATGTCCACAGTCATTACAGGTGTTATGGAGCAAAACCTAGCCATGCCTTATATACCATACATTTCAATGTCCATCTAGCCCACTATCTATAAAGCCAGTGTCATTATCCAATGTCTCATTTGAGTACTAATCTTGAACTTCCTAGAGCAAACATTCATAATACTGCTGGTTTACTAGTGTTGACATGGAACAAACAGTGAATGTATGGGAGTAGATGTAGTATATAGACAATTAGTAGCTTATGGTAACACAGCCTTATATGGTGCAATATAGCAGTGATAGTGATAGCAAAGGTCACTTACTACACATTATCAATATCTCACCTTTATAGTATTTGGCAACATGAATATCCTTTGCCTTCATCGTAATGTTCCTGCTAAAAATGCAATATATATTGGCTTGTTTCAAACTGTCTAGCAACATT